>NW_027466045.1:255000-382413 GCF_049634645.1 Pelodiscus sinensis
CCCAGCCTGGCCAACAGCCATCCATGGACCCATCCTCCCTGGATTTCTCTAGCTCTTTGCGACCCCCGTTACAGTCCTGGCCTGCACAGCATCCTCCAGCAAGGAGTCCCCCAGGTTGGCTGCGTGAAGAAAACTTCCATTGGTTTGTTTTAAACCTGCTGCGTGCCCATTGCATGGGCTGAGCTCCAAGCCCCCCAGGTAAGGGCCCCCGGTCCCCACCCCCTCAGTTCTTCCTCCTCTCCTGGGCCTGCCACTCCCCCTCCCCCACTTCACTTGGCCTTTTATCCCCCTCCAGCCTGGGCGTTCTCACCCCGCCCCCCGCTTCCTCCTGGGCGTTCTGACCCCGCCTCCGGGCGTTCTGACCCCGCCCCCCGCTTCCTCCTGGGCGTTCTCACCCCGCCCCCCGGCGTCTTCATGGGCGTTCTGACCCCGCCCCCCGCTTCCTCCTGGGCGTTCTGACCCCGCCCCCTCTGTCGTTAGTTTCCATGCGTTTGGTCCGGCCGTAAAGCGAGGCCGTGGGGGGGGCGAGCGAGCGATCGGTGTCGGGTCGAGGTTAGAACGGGGCTGGGGGTAGCTGGGGGCGGATACAAGCGGGAGGACGTGGATCTGGGGCTGGGGTAGACGGAGGAGCACGTGGATGGGGCTCGAGGGGGGGCTGGCTGAGGGAGAGGTAGAGGGGGGGACTTGGGGGTGCGGGACGTGCAGGAAGGTGCCTCGGGTCATGAGATCATGTGTGGGACCAAGTGGGGGGGAGGAAGGGGTGTGGCGCGGGGTGCGGGTCTGGAAGAGGCTGGGATGGGCAGGAGCAGGGGGTGGGGGGATGTGGAGGAACCGTGGGGGTGGCGAATGGGGCGAGATGGAGACACGGACGTGGCGGGTGTGGAATGGAGGAAGGAGATACAGGGCTTGGGATCTATGGGGAATGGAGGGGACATGGGGGCATTGGGGGGAATGGAGGGGGATATGGGTGTATTAGGGGGCTGTGGGGATGGGGAATGAAGGGGGTCATGGAGGTTATTGGGGGGGCTGTGGGGGCGATAGGGAGGTTGGGGCCACTTGAGGCTAGATCTAACCTCTCCCCATTGGCAGAAGGCAGCACCGGGGATGCCGGAGGAGCCACAGGAGTTGCCAGGAGCCGAGAAAGGGAGCCCCCCTCCAGGGGCTGAGCAGGGGAGCCCCCCTCCGGGGGCCAAGCAGGGAGCAGCTGAGCAGGGGAGCCTCCTTCTGGGGGCCGAGCAGGGGGCAGCTGAGCGGGGGAGCCCCCCTCCAGGGGCCGAGCAGGGGGCAGCCGAGCAAACCCCACCAGACACTGCTGCCCCCCCCCAGGGTAAGAAGATCGTGCCAGGCATCCTGTACCTGGGACACATCCCGCCCCGCTTCCGGCCCCGGCACGTCCGCAACCTGCTCAGCGTCCATGGGGAGGTCGGGCGCATCTTCCTGCAGCCTGAAGGTGAGTGTGTGGGGGAGGGGAGGCCCACCCGTGGGGGCAGAGCTGGGCACTGGAGCAGGGTGGGGAGCCTGGGCAGGGGCGCTCTCCCTGGCACTCAGGGCTGGGATGGGGGAGGGGCACAGGAGTCTAACCAACATGCCCTGAGCCTTGGTGATCACTGGATCTCTGGGGGTGGTTTTCACCTGTTATCTGGGGGCATGAACCCAGGGGTCCTGGACACGTCCTGCCTGTAGCTGGAATGGCTGCTCCCAGTTCCACGTCAGACTCCCCTTCGTTTCCTGTCTCAAAAGCTATATTGTGCTGTTTCATGCGGCTGTTTCCCAGCTGCCCTGCCCCAGAAGTGGCTGCATGTCGGCGCCCTGCTGGCCAATGGGTAGAAGGGGTGGAGGGAAGGGTACACCAGGGGCTGATCTCTCCATCCCCCCCAGAGCGGTTTGTCCGGCGGAGGAAGAAGAAAGCCGGTGCCAAGGCCAAGAACTACACAGAGGGCTGGGTGGAATTCAGAGACAAGCGTGTGGCCAAGCTCGTGGCCGCCAGCCTGCACAACACGCCCATGGGCACCCGCCGGAGGAGCCGCTTCCACTACGACCTGTGGAACATCAAGGTACTGGCTCTGGGAGGGGACTGGGGGCTAGTGGTTAGAGCAGGTGGGACTGGGAGCAGGACTCCTGGGTTCTCTCCCTGGCTGTGGGAGGGGAATGGGGGCTAGTGGTTAGAGCAGGTGGGTCTGGGAGCAGGACTCCTGGGTTCTCTCCCTGGCTCTGGGAGGGGAGTGGGGTCTAGTGGTTAGAGCAGGTGGGACTGGGAGCAGGACTCCTGGGTTCTCTCCCTGGCTGTGGGAGGGGAATGGGGGCTAGTGGTTAGAGCAGGTGGGTCTGGGTGGCAGGACTCCTGGGTTCTTGCCCCAAGGGCAGGGTCCAGCGAGGCGTCCATTTGTCCCTGCAGTACCTACACCGCTTCAAGTGGCCCCACCTGAGCGAGCGGCTGGCCTACGAGCGCCAGGTCCGGCATCAGCGCCTGCGGGCCGAGATTTCCCAGGCCAAGCGCGAGACCAACTTCTACCTGCGCAGCGTGGAGACCAGCCAGCGCTTCGCCCGCCGCGCCGCCGCCGCCCCTGCCGGGGAAGAGGAGAAGAGCTGGGGCTTCGTCCAGCGCCCCACGGAGGAGGAGATCCAGCTGCGCAAGGCGGGCGGGGGCGGGCGGCGGTTGCGCGGGCAGCTGGCCAGGGCCCAGGAGATCCAGCTGAAATCCCAGACCAGCCGCTCCCTGCTGGCCAAGATCTTCAACGCTGCGGACACTGCCTCCGAGAGAGCCCCGGGGGGGCCGGAGCTGCAGTGAGAACCCGGGGGGGGGCTGAGGGCACCGGGCTGCAGAATGTGATGGGGACTGGGCAGGCGGTGCTCCCCTTGGCAGGGAGGAAGCACCATGCTGTGGAGAATGGGGTGAGGGGGCTGTGGGAGGGGAGGGGACTCCAGTGGGGTTGAGCAGGGATTGCTGGGATCCAGGACTCTTGCATCCTGTGCCTGGCTGGGGGGCAGGGAGCCAGGACTCCTGACATGCCCCCCCAGCTGGTGGTGAGTTAGGGTTTGGGGGAGTTGGCTGGGGCTCCGGCTTCCTGGCCTGGGGTTACGAGCTTGGGAGCAGGGGCGTGATTCACCGGGGTGCAGCTGAATCCAAGCAGACAGCAGGTGTGTGTGAGAGAGAGCTGGGGGGAGACCCGATTAATTTCAGCCGGGGGGAGCGCAGGTCGAGTGCCCCATCAGATCCCCCTCAGCCCCCCCCCACATCCTCTGACCCCATCTGCCCCTCTGTTCTGGGGTGACCAGAGTTTGCTCCCTTTGGAGATCAGTCCTTGCCTCGATTGAACCCAGCGTGTGTTGGGGAAGGTCCCTTCTGCAGCCGTGTCCAGCTGCTGGGGCCTGCGCGAAGCTTGGACGGTCAGGCGGGAATTGATCCTGGCCCCTGGCCCCTGGCCCGGCTGCGAGATGAGGCCGTGGCTTGCGCCCGAAAAGGCCCTGCGGAGCACCAGGGATCGACCCAGGCACTGGGCTGGCGGCCTCCTTGGACTCTCTCCCTGGGCGTTTGTCACCTGAGGGCTGCTGGGGCCTTCCCGCCGATTGTGATTAAACCCCCAGAGGGACTGAAACGAGCGCGGCAACGTTGTGTTCATTACAAACTGGCCAGCTGCTTGGGCTCCAGCCGCAGACAGGGCAGCCGTGCCGAGCGGGCGGGCTCGCCTCTTGGCCCTTCTGTTAACACCTTGATCGGTGAGCCGGCCGGCCTGTCCAACTGGTGCTGCCCAAGGTCGCGGCCCCCCGGGGTGGGAGCAGTCAAGGACGTTGAGGACAGCGGCTCGTTGAGGTGATACAGGCGCTTTGGGTACTGGGCACAGGCAAACAACGTGGGTGTGATGCCACCAAGTGGCAATAGAGACGGTTGGGGGCAAAGGAGCGTAGTGGGAGGTGGGGTTGTCTCCACTGGTTCCTGGGCTGCCGGCCTTCGGCATCAAGCGTCTGTCCCCCCAGCTCTGTGGGGTGGGCTCCCGCCCCCTAAATCAGTATGGGTGATGCAGGCTGGTCCAACCCTGGTTTTTCCTCCGGCCCGGTTCCCACATCTCAACGCCGGAATGGCCCACCCCAGGTTTCCCCGGATCGCCAGGCCCCCGTCTGGCTCTGTTGCAGGCTGGCATCAGCCGGCTCTGCTCTGTCACGTTCCCGAATTTGGACTTGGCTTGGCTGTGCCCTGGGAGTTCCTAAGGGGGCGCTCCGTCCTGGACTCACGGGTGGGCTGGCATGGGAATGAGGGCAGCACACTAGCGGGGTAGGGACGTTAGCGACTAGTCGCTCCCCCACCGCCTTGCTGCCTCTATCAGAGTGTACTCGTCTGTCTGCGTAAACACTGCGCAGCCGGTCGGCCCCGAGACACCTGCACTTGAAACCCCAAACACACGTCACTGAAAACGCCCTTTGACAACCTGAAGCCTGTTTTAGCTGCTCCTGGGGTAAGCTTTGAAAGCCCACAGGGGCGTGCTGCCGATTTTTGGATTGGGTGGAACGGTCGGTGAGTTATTTGCAGACGTCTTTTCTTGGTGAGTTTGTGACACTGAAGCAGCCAGACAGAAGGAGCAGGATGAAGCGAAGGGAACGGCTAGGCTATGTCTACACTCGAGGCTTCTTGCACGAGAAGTATGCAAATGAGGCTAAGCGTGGAATCATAGAATCATAGAATCATAGAATAATAGGACTGGAAGGGACCTCGAGAGGTCATCGAGTCCAGCCCCCCGCCCTCAAGGCAGGATCAAGCTCCGTCTACACCATCCCTGACAGATGTCTATCTAACCTGTTCTTAAATATCTCCAGAGAGGGAGATTCCACCACCTCCCTTGGCAATTTATTCCAATATTTGACCACCCTGACAGTTAGGAATTTTTTCCTAATGTCCAATCTAAACCTCCCCTGCTGCACTTTAAGCCCATTACTCCTTGTCCTGTCCTCAGAAACCAAGAGGAACAAATTTTCTCCTTCCTCCTTGTGGAATATCGCTGAGCCTCATTGCATACCTAATGAGATGCCGTTTTTGCAGAAGAGGCTCTTGCGCCAGAAGGAGCTGTCTACACGGCCCCCTCTTGTGCAAGAAAACCCTCTCGTGCAAGGCCGCTACGCTGGTTATTTTCAGGATTATGCTCTGGGTTGGGGTCTGGGCAGCACCCAGCCCGAAGGGAACGCTCTAGAGGTCTGGGCGCGCCGCGACTTTTTCGCAAAAACTCTGTCGGGTGGATGTAGCCGAACAAGGTTCAAAAAAGAACGAGATACGTTCACGGAGGACGGGTCCAGCCATGGCTGCTGAGCAGGGCTGGGTCCCTGGGCTCTGGCCGAGGCTGGGAATGGGCGAAGTTGAGGGATCACTGGACGGTTCCCTCTCTTGTCGCTCCCCCTGGGCACCTGGTACCGGCCATTGTCGGCCAACAGGACACTGGGCTGGATGGCCCTTTGCTCCCACCCAGCCTGGCCCATGCGAGGCCATCCTCCCTCCCGCGCATCTGCCCCGCAACCCCCCTACGAGACCCTTGGGCTGGGTTATGCAGTGCTGGGGAAGGGACCCAGGAACAGGGGCAGGGTGATCTAGTGGCTAGAGCAGGGGGGTGGGAGCCAGGACTCCTGGGTTCCCTCCCCAGTTCTGGGGCTAAGCAGCAGCTGTGCAGGGATGCCACGCTCAGCCCAGAGATGCGGCTGCAGCTGGGGGGTGGCAGGGAGCTCTGCTGGGGTGCACCTGTGGCCTGTGAGAAGGTATCCCACATTCGCTGGGTGCCAGCGAGATCGGGGGGCTCGGGCCCTGCCCACTTGCGCGGGTGTCCAAACAAAGAGACACTCGGGGGACATTTCAACCAAGGGAGTTTATAAATTTCTGCAGGAGGGCTCGGTGCTCACAGCATCCGTGTGGGCGGACGGACGGGGGCTGGCAGGTCGGGTGTCACACGCCACATCCCTGCACCCACTCCGTCAGGTCCTGCTTCTCGCAGTGGTTCTTCCAGTCATTCCTGCGGGAGGGGAAGGGGTGGCTGAGGCAGAGGCTCCCTGGGCTGGATCAGCCTCAGGAAGGGCTTGCCCAGTTCTGAGATGCAGCCAGCTCTGGGGTGGAGCAGCTGGGGAACAGTGGCATATAACGCTGTGTGGGGAGGGCTCGTCCGGTGCTGGGATGCAGCCAGCTCTGGGGTGGAGCAGCTGGGGAACAGCGGCATATAACGCTGCGCGGGGAGGGCTCGTCCGGTGCTGGGATGCAGCCAGCTCTGGGGCAGAGCAGCTGGGGAACAGTAGTGCTGTGCTGAGCTGCAGTGCTCCTCTGTGACCCCCCGGGAGCTCCCTTACCAAGACTCCATGCCCAGCGGGTCCTGCACCACGCGCTTGGCACAGCTGATGTCATCTTGGATGTCAGGGTTCAGCAAGTCTAGGAGCAAGGGTGGAGGGTGAGCGGGGTGGGCCTGGTCAGAGCCCCCCGCGGGGAGTGACAGAATAGGGGAGCTGTGACTGGGAGGGAGGAGAGGGGTCAGATTCACTCCAGGCATGTTTCAGCCCCCTCCGAATCCCTGTGGCCGCCTGGGATCTGCTAAAGCTCCCTGTTTCCCCTGCTGCCCCCCACATGACCCCCTGCTGGGCCCCACGCTGCCCCCTGCTGGGCCCCCACTACCCCTGCTTGGACCGTCACTGCCCCGCCACATGGCGCCCCCTCGTGCCTCACCCTGGCAGTGCACGTGGCAGAGGTTCTCCGAGGCGCCCTGGGCGTCCTGGCACCACCAGCCGCTGTTGATCTGGAAGATGCCGTAGTCGGCGCTGCCGTCTGGGTTGGTCCCCACGGCCGCCGTGTCGAAGCCGCTCTCGTAAAACGCCAGGCAGACCCCTGGGGGCACAGCCCAGGGCCGGCAGTGAGGGGCAGGGCTGGGTGGGGGGGCGCCCAGCCCCATGGGAGGCCCGTGTGTGGGGCGCGGCTCAGGGCTCACTCACAGTTGGCCAGGCTGTACCCCTCGTAGCCGTCCATCCCGCCGTCCTTCAGCACCTGCGCCAGCTCACAGCGGGTGAAGATCTTGGCGCGGCCCCCGGGGCTCAGGCAGGCCAACAGGGTCAGCAGCCCCAACAGCCCCATGCCTGCCGGGCGCCGGGCAAGGGAGCTGGGGGGCGCTAGGGGACAGGCTCCGGCCGGCAGCACTGGGGAGAGAGATTGACAGGCGGGGAGGCTGGGGGTGCACAGGCAGCGTTGGGGCGCTGCAGGGGACCCCCGTGTGCCCTCACCTGCTGGGCCTGGCAGGGGGTCGTGGCTGGAGCGCTGGGCGACGGGGCCGCACGGAGAGTCCTGGCGATCACGCCCGGGTGTGGGGCCTCCCTTCTAGAACCCCCGGTGGTGTCACCAAGGCCTTGGGCTCTAGAACCTCCCCCGGGGTTCCATGGTGGGGAGTGACTCTGGATTAACCAGGGCGGGGCTGAGCTCGGAACCCTGCCCTGCCCCCGCCCCTGCCAGGAGTGACTCCGGATTAACCAGGGTGGGGCTGAGCTCGGAACCCTGCCCTGCCCCCGCCCCTGCCAGGAGTGACTCCGGATTAACCAGGGTGGGGCTGAGCTCGGAACCCTGCCCTGCCCCGCCCCCACCAGGAGTGACTCCGGATGAAGCCAGGCCGGAGTGGGGCCCCAGGCTTTCTGGGTGCAGCCAGGCAGATGGCACAGGGGGTGCAGGGTGTTGCAAGGGAAGCCCCTGGGTGTGAGCTGTGCCCGGTCATTCACCCCGGGGTTACCTCTTCCAGCAATTGCCCCCAGCCCAGCATTTCTCTGCCAGAGTGGAGAACCCGTCAGTGCATAGCAGCTCCGGACGTGGGGTGCCGCAGTGCGCCATGGTGCTGGCGATGGCCTGGTGCTCCGGGTTCTCTCCATCCCTTGGAGTGTTCGCTCTGTTCTCCCAGGAGTTTGCTTCCCGCCCCCCTCCTCGGATACTTCTAAAACAACCGGCTCGAAATTAGCTGCTGCCTCTCCGAGAGATCTTGGACTTCCTGCGGCGACTTCTCCGAAAACCCCCACTCCATGCGCAGCAGCCGGCCCAGAGCAAAGCGATGTTGGGAATCGGTGAGAAAGGGGCGGAGGATCAGACGGAACGTCTCCTCGTCTCTGTATAAATCCACGGGGCGCCCACCGCTCGAACGCTGCGCACAGACGTGGCTGCCTCCGCTCCAGAAAGGTCTCTTGGCTTTGGAAACGGTTCAGAGAAGGGCAACACAAATGATTCGGGGCTTGGCCCGGGGCCCACATGAAGAGATTAAACAGACTGGGACTCTTCAGCTTCGAAAAGAGGAGACGAAAGCGGGATCGGAGAGAGCTCTATACAGTCATGACAGATGCGGAGGAAGTGACTAAGGAAAAGTGATGGACTTGTTCCCATAACACAAGAACTAGGGGTCATCAGATGAAATGAACAGGCAGCAGGTTTAACACAAACCAAAGGGAGTTTTTCTTCACGCAGCGCACAGCCAACCTGTGGAACTCCCTGCCGGAGGATGCTGTGCAGGCCAGGACTGTGACAGGGGTCACAAAGAGCTAGAGAAACCCCTGGAGGATGGGTCCATGGATGGCTGTTGGCCAGGCCGGGCCGGGAGGGTGTCCCTGGCCTGTTTCTCCAAGGCTGGGAATGGGTGACGGGAGGAATCGCTGGACCGTTCCCTGGTCTTGTCACTCCCCTGGGGCACCTGGCGCTGGCCGCTGTGGGCCGACAGGACACTGGGCTGGACGGGCCTTTGCTCTGGCCTGGTCTGGCCGCTTCGGTGTCTGGTTACCCCGCTGCCCCTCGTCCCCCCCCGCCGTTGGTCGCGACCCCCTTGGGGGCGTTCAGCCACTCACATGCCCACTTCACGGCCGTGCTGCCGGCGCCGCGGAAGGGGACGGGAGAGGGGAGGTCCTGCCGCAGGGACAGGCCTGGGCTGGAGGGGGCTGGCTCGGTTCGGGGCGCGCTGAGGAGAGCGGCGGAAGGGGCCAGCTCCCGTTGGGGGGGCAGTGCCAGGGGGGCTGGGCAGGGCTCGGCTCCCGGCCCTTCCGAGTGAGATCGGAGCGGCCGAGGGCTCTGGCCGGCGCAGGGTGGGGGTCACAAGGGCACCATCGGGGGGGCAGCTCGTCCCTCCCCCTGTCCATGGGGGGGTCATGTGAGAGATTCTGGGTCTGTCCCTTCAGTGCTCAGCCCTGGGGCCCAGCCCCTCCTCTGCGCAGCAAGTCCCGTCCGCACGGCTCCTGCTCCCGCTCGCAGGGGTGGGGGACTGGCCTGGGGGGGCCGTGAGACAGACGGGGGAGACGGGCTCCTCAGGCCTTGAGCGCTAAGACGCCCAGCTGCAGCGCACGCTCGCTCCTCCACACACACACACACACACACACACACACACACACACACACACACACACAGAGCACAGGGCCCTCCCCTCCTGCAGGGGGCAGTAGACGGGGACACACACACACACACACACACACACACACACACACAGAGCGCAGGGCCCTCCCCTCCTGCAGGGGGCAGTAGACGGACACACACACACACACACACACACACAGAGCGCAGGGCCTGTCCCTTCCTGCAGGGGGCAGTAGACGGACGGACACACACACACACACACACACACACACACACACACACAGAGCACAGGGCCCTCCCCTCCTGCAGGGGGCAGTAGACGGGGACACACACACACACACACACACACACACAGAGCGCAGGGCCCTCCCCTCCTGCAGGGGGCAGTAGACGGACACACACACACACACACACACACACACACACAGAGCACAGGGCCCTCCCCGCCTGCAGGGGGCAGTAGACGGGGACACACACACACACACACACACACACACACACACACACACACAGAGCGCAGGGCCCTCCCCTCCTGCAGGGGGCAGTAGACGGACACACACACACACACACACACACACACACACACAGCACAGGGCCCTCCCCTCCTGCAGGGGGCAGTAGACGGGGACACACACACACACACACACACACACACACACACAGAGCGCAGGGCCCTCCCCTCCTGCAGGGGGCAGTAGACGGACACACACACACACACACACACACACACAGAGCGCAGGGCCCTCCCCTCCTGCAGGGGGCAGTAGACGGACACGGACACACACACACACACACACACACACATACACACACACACACACACACAGCGCAGGGCCCTCCCCTCCTGCAGGGGGCAGTAGACGGACACACACACACACACACACACACACACAGAGAGCGTGCAGGGCCTGTCCCCTCCAGCAGAGGTCAGTAGGGGGACTCACACACACACACACACACACACACACACACACACACACAGCGTGCAGGGCCTGTCCCTTCCTGCAGGGGGCAGTAGGGGGACACACACACAGCGCAGGGCCAGCCCCCTCCAGCAGAGGGCCGTAGGGACTCACACACACACACACACACACACACACACAGCGCAGGGCCAGCCCCCTCCAGCAGAGGGCCGTAGGGACTCACACACACACACACACACACACACACACACACACACAGAGCGCAGGGCCTGTCCCTTCCTGCAGGGGGCAGTAGACGGACGGACACACACACACACACACACACACACACACACACAGAGAGCGCGCAGGGCCTGTCTCCTCCAGCAGAGGGCCGTAGGGACTCACACACACACACACACACACAGAGAGCGTGCAGGGCCTGTCCCCTCCAGCAGAGGTCAGTAGGGGGACTCTCTCACACACACACACACACACACACACACACACAGCGTGCAGGGCCTGTCCCTTCCTGCAGGGGGCAGTAGGGGGACACACACACAGCGCAGGGCCAGCCCCCTCCAGCAGAGGGCCGTAGGGACTCACACACACACACACACACACACACACAGCGCAGGGCCAGCCCCCTCCAGCAGAGGGCCGTAGGGACTCACACACACACACACACACACACACACACAGAGCGCAGGGCCTGTCCCTTCCTGCAGGGGGCAGTAGACGGACGGACACACACACACACACACACACACACACACACACAGAGAGCGCGCAGGGCCTGTCTCCTCCAGCAGAGGGCCGTAGGGACTCACACACACACACACACACACACACACACACACAGCGCAGGGCCAGCCCCCTCCAGCAGAGGGCCGTAGGGACTCACACACACACACACACACACACACACACACAGAGCGCAGGGCCTGTCCCTTCCTGCAGGGGGCAGTAGACGGACACACACACACACACACACACACACACAGAGCGCGCAGGGCCTGTCTCCTCCAGCAGAGGGCCGTAGGGACTCACACACACACACACACACACACACACACAGCGCAGGGCCAGCCCCCTCCAGCAGAGGGCCGTAGGGACTCACACACACACACACACACACACACACACACACACAGAGCGCAGGGCCTGTCCCTTCCTGCAGGGGGCAGTAGACGGACGGACACACACACACACACACACACACACACAGAGAGCGCGCAGGGCCTGTCTCCTCCAGCAGAGGGCCGTAGGGACTCACACACACACACACACACACACACACACACACACACACACACACACACACACAGCGCAGGGCCTGTCTCCTCCAGCGGGGGCGCCAGGCACACACAGGGAACACATTGCACACACTGTAGGACCCCTCCCTCCCCGCTCAGCCCCCTCGCCCTGCCAGGCCGGCCCAGCGCCCCCACACAGCCAGCGAGCTGGGGCCCAAAAGGGTTTATTGACATTCCTGGCCCCTCCTTGCGCCGGACTCCCCCGCACACGGGCCCCCGGTTGGTGCCGTTGGCTCTGGGCGCAGGAGCCGGCTGGTCCTCAGGGCCGGGCGCCCAGGTCCTCCGGCTGCTCACAAGTTGCAGGAAGCCACCCAGTGACTCAGCTCCCGGCCCTCACAATGGTCGCGCCAGGGCATCCTGAGAGGGCAGAGAGAAAAGGTCAGGCGACAGGAGCAGTGCAGATGTCGAGATGCAGCCACCTCTGGGGCGGAGCAGCAGGAGAACCCCCACACAGAACACCGCCCGGGGAAGGTTTGCCCGACCCTGAGATGCAGCCACCTCTGGGGCGGGGCAGCAGGGGAACCCCCACACAGAACGCCGCCTGGGGAAGGTTTGCCCGACCCTGAGATGCAGCCACCTCTGGGTCCCAGAGGTTGGGGAACAGCCGCACAGAACGCCGCACGGATGTGGCTCATCCAGCAATGAAGGCCAGTTCCATGTGATCCTGTGGGGTGTTCCATTCCTTAACACCACGGTCAGCACCGCACTGTGTGGTGTTCTCCCGGGCTATGTCATTTGTCCATTTGTCATGTTGTGGAGCGATCCCAGAGCTAAGAGTGGGGGAGGAGCAGACAGATGGGGGGGTGAGGATAGATGATAGACAGAGAGGGTGGGCATAGATAGACAGACAGAGACCCAGCGATGGACAGACGGAAAGCCAGGCAGATCATTCTCTCCATACCAGGCCCCCATCCCTTCCCAATCCATCACGACTTTCTTGACACAGCTGATGTCGTCGGAGAGGTCTGTGGTCAGGAAATCTATGGGGACAGAACGTGGGGGTGAGCGGGGCCAGGCTGTGTGGGCCTCAACCCACCAGCTGGGCAGGCTTGGGAGCAGCTCTCCTGGCCCAGATGCGTCTGCTTCATGGGTTGTGATGCGGCCACCTCTGGGGCAGGGCAGCAGGAGAACCCCCACACAGAACGCTGCACAGGCATGGTTTGCCCGACCCTGAGCTGCAGCCACCTCTGGGGCAGGGCAGCAGGGGAACCCCCACACAGAACGCTGCACAGGCATGGTTTGCCTGACCCTGAGCTGCAGCCACCTCTGGGGCAGGGCAGCAGGGGAACCCCCACACAGAACGCTGCACAGGCATGGTTTGCCCGACCCTGAGCTGCAGCCACCTCTGGGGCAGGGCAGGGCAGCAGGGGAACCCCCACACAGAACGCTGCACAGGCATGGTTTGCCTGACCCTGAGCTGCAGCCACCTCTGGGGCGGGGCAGCAGGGGAACCCCCACACAGAACGCCGCACGGGGATGCTTTCCCTACACTGAGCCCGGGGGGCGCGTACCGCGGCAGTGCATCTGGCACAGGTCCTGCGTGTGGCTGCGGAGGTCCGTGCACCATTTGTGGCTGTTGATCTGGAAGACGCCGTAATCGGAGCTGCCGTCCGAGTTCTCCCGCACGGTCCTCGTGTTGAACCGGCTGGCGTAGAAAGCCAGGCAGATCCCTGGCCGGGGAGGAGGGGGGACATTTCAGGCAGCAACTTGGCCTCCAGTGACAAGGGGGGGGGGGTCTCCTACCACCCTGCTGGCCGGCAAATGGGAACCCCGGCGGGGACGCCGCATTATTACCCTTGGCAAGGCAGGAGCCGGCTTCTGCACAAGGAGCAAATGTGGGGCCGGCCCAAGTGAACAGCATGGCTGGAGCAGCGCTGGCTCCCAGCCCCCTGCTCTAACCACTAGGCATCACTCCCCTCCCAGAGCCAGGAGAGAACCCAGGAGTCCTGGCTCCCTGCTCTAACCACTGGCCCCCACTTCCCTCCCAGAGCCAGGAGAGAACCCAGGAGTCCTGGCTCCCTGCTCTAACCACTGGCCCCCACTTCCCTCCCGGAGCCAGGAGAGAACGGAGGAGTCCTGGCTCCCTGCTCTAACCACTGGCCCCCACTCCCCTCCCAGAGCCAGGAGAGAGCCCAGGCGTCCGTTGAGAGCCACACTAGGGGGCTGGGGGAGGAGCTGCCGGGGGGGCGCGGGGGAGGGGCACTCACAGTTGTCCAGGCTGTACCCCATGAACCCGTCCAGCCCCCCTCTCTGCAGCAGCCGGGCCAGCTCGCAGCGACTGAACACCTTGGCCTGGGCCCCGGCGCTCAGGCAGGCCAGGACGGGAAGCAGCGTCAGAGCCCTCATCCCCGCCGGCCAGGCGGCTCCAGGCCACGGACGCTGGGCCTGGCCCCTCGGCCCACCCCACCGGGCTCCCTGCGGGGAGAGAGAGAACAGCAAGGAAACCGAGGCAGGACAAAGGGGAGAGCATAACGCGGGCCTCCCCCCTAGAGTCCTGGCTCCCTGCCCCCCCGCTCTGACTACTAGGCCCCACTTCCCTCCCAAAACTAGGAGTCCAGGCTCCCAGCCCCCCTGCTTTAACCCCTAGGCACCACTCCCCTCCCAGAGCCAGGGACAGAACCCAGGAGTTTTGGCCACCAGCCCCCCCCCCTCAGCTTGTTCCAGAGCCTTCCTGTGCCTCGGTTTCCCTGGGGGGTGGGAGCAGCAGCTCTGTGGGGCGCTTACCAGGCCCCACAGCTCCACAGCAACCCACACTGGACTCCGGCCCCTTCCTCCGATGGCTTCCAGCCGCCCCCGGCTCTAGAACAGTCCTGCCAAGACCCACTATGACCTCACGCCCTGCCCCGCCCGGAGCTGGGCGATCCAGCCCCCCAGCTCCACACAGCCAGGGCTCCGGGGAGGGGGCTCTCCCTGGCTCTGGGAGGGGAGCAGGGTCTAGTGGTTACAGTGCGGGGGAGGGAGGGGCAGGGAGCCAGGACTCCTGGGTCCTCTCCCTGGCAGAAAATAGGACATGAGGCCTGCCTCCTCTAGGGGGCGCCAGCCCCACAGCAGAGACCTGGCTGGCTTGGGGGGCTGAGGAATGGGGCAGAGGCCTATGCCCTCAGGTGGCCGCTGGCTCTGCCCTATGGCTCTTTATCCTAAGATCCCCGATGTGAACTCCCCCACCCCACAGGTGGCTGCATCTCAGCACTGTGTGAGCCTTTCCCTCGTGTGGGGTGTTATATGCAGCTGTTCCCCGCTGCCCCACCCCAGAGCTGGCTGCTTCCAGGTGATGGGCGAGCTTTCCCACCCAACGTTATGTGTGGTGGTTCCCTACTGCCCCACCCCAGAGCTGGCCACATCTCAGAAGCAGTAAATCTAGAGCTCAGCTCTGAGCCCAGAAGCAGAGCCCTGGAACTGGTGGAGGAATCGTGGCTGGGTTTCCTCCTGGCTTCTCTCCCAGCCTCTGGGAAGCTCTGGGGTGTGGGGTGAGCTGGGGGGGGGCTCGGCGCCAGGACGGCCGGGCTCTATGGCAGAGTTTGCTCCGGAGAGAGGAGGGAGCCGGATCCCTTACAGTGCTGAGAGCAGCCGGGGGGACTGAGCCTCTAAGCCACCCACCCAGGCCCAGCCGGGAAATCCAGCCAGCCCACAGATTATGGGCCCAGCACCTGCCCCTGCCCTGGGCCCCCCGTGTGAGGTGCTGCCCGGGGCTGCGGGGCAGGCATGAGGGACGCTGGCAGGGCTGGGGGGCAGGGCCAGCCGGGGGGGGGGGTGCAGAGCTGGGGGGCGGGGCTGGGGGGACAGAGCCACAGAGCTGGTGGGCAGGAGTGAGGGCTGGGGGGCAGGGCTGGGGGCAGGAGTGAGGGGCGCTGGCAGGGCTGGGGGGCAGGGCCAGCCGGGGGGGAGCAGAGCTGGGGGGAACAGAGCTGGGGGGCGGGGCTGGGGGGCAGGAGTGAGGGGCGCTGGCAGGGCTGGGGGGCAGGGCCAGCCGGGGGGGAGCAGAGCTGGGGGGAACAGAGCTGGGGGGCAGGGCCACAGAGCGGGGGGTGGGAGTGAGGGGCCCTGGCGGGGCCGGGGGCCGGTTTGGTCTCTGTTGCTGTTCCCAGTCTCTGGGGATTTACACTGACAATGGGCGGCCTGATTGCGGCAACCCTAGCTGGGGGGGGGGGCTGCCACACACAGAGCCCCCCCAACCTCTGAGTCTCCAATCTCCCTCCATGAGCCTCCCCACAATGACCCCCCTGCACAGCACAGCCCCTTCCCCTTCCCTCCCAGGAGCAACACAGCAACACAAAGCATCAGCATGTGCATGCGCGCGCTTGCACACACACACACACACACACACACACAGAGCAGGGCCAGGCCTGTGCAGGGGGCAGTGTGCGCACACACACACACACACACACACACACACAGAGCAGGGCCAGGCCTGTGCAGGGGGCAGTGCGCGCACACACACACACACACACAGCAGGGCCAGGCATGTGCAGCAGGGGGCAGTGTGGACACACACACACACACACACACACACACACACACACACAGCAGGGGGCAGTGGGGACAGGGGGCATTGCACACACACACACACACACAGAGCAGGGCCAGGCCTGTGCAGGGGGCAGTGTGTGCACACACACACACACACACACAGAGCAGGGTCCAGCAAGTCCAATAGGGGTCAGTATGGACACACACACACACACACACACAGCAGGGGGCAGTGGGGACAGGGGGCAGTGGACACACACACACACACACACACAGCAGGGGGCAGTGGGGACAGGGGGCAGTGGACACACACACACACACACACACACACACACACACACACACACACTGCTAGCTCCCCATGACACCTGCCGTCTAGGAGCTACTGTACCTGGGGCCCCTCTCCCGCCCCTCCCCAATCCCGCCCTGAACCCCTGCCAGGCCCTGCCTTGTGGGGGTCTGTGCGCAGTGGGGGGGAGGCCGGACGGATGAGCTGATTGGTCAGTGCGGACACCCCCTCAGAGGGGCGGAGTCAGAGGCGACTTAAGTTTGGGGTGGGCGCGTGTGGGGTGAGACGGGGACGGAGGCGGCGGAAGGTGGCAATAGGGGACGGGCGCCCCCGAACCATCAGCTCCGCGGCCGGTGAGCGGGGAACCCCAGCACTGGGACAAGCCCCTTCAGGGGGCAGAGAAAGGGGGGAAGGGCGAAAGATGGGGCAACTTCTTTACAGTTGGGGGGCTGGGAGCCAGGACCCCCAGGGTCTCCCTCTAGTGGTTAGAGCAGTGGGAAAGGGGCCTTGGAGCCAGGACCCCCAGGGTCTCCCTCTAGCTCTGGGCGGAGGGTGGGGACTAGTGGTTAGAGTGGGGTGGGAGGGGGGCGGGGAGCCAGGACTCTGGAGTCCTAACTGACCCCCCAATGCTC
Source organism: Pelodiscus sinensis (assembly GCF_049634645.1). Lineage (NCBI taxonomy): Eukaryota > Metazoa > Chordata > Testudines > Trionychidae > Pelodiscus > Pelodiscus sinensis. The sequence continues at coordinate 271,929 of NW_027466045.1, forward strand.
TTGTCTCTGACGCCGCCCCAGCCCAGGTGCCGACCCTGATCCCAGCACTGACCCCACCTCCTCCGCAACCAGGGCAGGGGCCAGCGGCTCAAACCCTGGCTCCGGGGGGTAGTGGGGACTAGTGGTTACAGGAGGGGTCCTGGTAGGCAGGGTGCCTAAGTTCTCTCTCTGCCTCTGGGGAGTAGTGGGGGCTAGTGGTTAGAGCGGGGGGGGCTGGGAGGTCTGGATTGTCTCCCCGGCTCTGTGAGGGGAGTGGGGGCTAGTGGTTAGAGCAGGGGGGCTAGGAGGTCTGGATTCTCTCCCTGGCTCTGTGAGGGGAGTGGGGGCTAGTGGTTAGAGCGGGGGGGGGGGGGGGGTTAGGAGGTCTGGATTGTCTCCCTGGCTCTGTGAGGGGAGTGGGGGCTAGTGGTTAGAGTGGAGGGTGGGCTGGGAGGTCTGGATTCTCTCCCCAGCTCTGTGAGGGGTGTGGGGGCTAGTGGTTAGAGCTGGGGGGCTGGGAGGTCTGGATTCTCTCCCCGGCTCTGTGAGGGGAGTGGGGGCTAGTGGTTAGAGCGGGGGGGGGGGCTGGGAGGTCTGGATTGTCTCCCCGGCTCTGTGAGGGGAGTGGGGGCTAGTGGTTAGAGCGGGGGGGGGGCTGGGAGGTCTGGATTCTCTCCCCGGCTCTGTGAGGGGAGTGGGGGCTAGTGGTTAGAGCGGGGGGGGGGCTGGGAGGTCTGGATTGTCTCCCCGGCTCTGTGAGGGGAGTGGGGGCTAGTGGTTAGAGCGGGGGGGGGCTGGGAGGTCTGGATTGTCTCCCCGGCTCTGTGAGGGGAGTGGGGGCTAGTGGTTAGAGCGGGGGGGGGCTGGGAGGTCTGGATTCTCTCCCTGGCTCTGTGAGGGGAGTGGGGGCTAGTGGTTAGAGCGGGGGGGGGCTGGGAGGTCTGGATTGTCTCCCCGGCTCTGTGAGGGGAGTGGGGGCTAGTGGTTAGAGCGGGGGGGGGGCTGGGAGGTCTGGATTCTCTCCCCGGCTCTGTGAGGGGAGTGGGGGCTAGTGGTTAGAGCGGGGGGGGGGCTGGGAGGTCTGGATTGTCTCCCCGGCTCTGTGAGGGGAGTGGGGGCTAGTGGTTAGAGCGGGGGGGGGCTGGGAGGTCTGGATTGTCTCCCCGGCTCTGTGAGGGGAGTGGGGGCTAGTGGTTAGAGCGGGGGGGGGCTGGGAGGTCTGGATTGTCTCCCCGGCTCTGTGAGGGGAGTGGGGGCTAGTGGTTAGAGCGGGGGGGGGCTGGGAGGTCTGGATTGTCTCCCCGGCTCTGTGAGGGGAGTGGGGGCTAGTGGTTAGAGCGGGGGGGGGGCTGGGAGCTGGGGCCGTGGCATCCGGTCACGGCCGCGTTAATGAAAATGCTGTTGGCACCCAGGCTCCGGGCTCAGGTTCCTGCCCCGCCCCACCCCCAGACCCAGACTAATTAGCCTCCCGGGTGCATTGTGTCCCCGGGGCTCTGCGTTCCCACGCTCTCAGGTTCGGCCGCCGGGGGGGAGGGGCGATCAGGTTCCCCCCATGTAATCCTGGGGCTCACAGCCGGGAATTGGCAGTGGGCTCTGCCCTGAGGGGGGGGCGCGGGGACCTGGGGGGTGCAGGAAACTCCCCTCTAGCCTGCAAGGGGCTGCCGGAGTGGCAGGGCGACAGGGGGAGCGCCCCCTGCAGCAGCAGTAGTAGGGCTTGCACCCTTCCTGAGCCACCAGGGGGCAGAGCCACAGGGGCCCGCAGAGCTCGGGGGAGCCCAGGGCAGGGCTGGCAGGGGCTGTGGGTTGGGGGGAGGGGCTCGGGCAGAAATCCTGACCCCCCCCACTGTCTCCCTCTCAGACGCTATCAGCCCCCCCTTCCGGAAGAGATGCCTGGCCTGGAGGGGGGGCCCCCGGCCGCTCCCCCTGCCCTGCTCTTTCCCACCCCCACGCGCCGGCGCCATCGCACCAGCTTCATGCCGGAGCAGCTGGAGCAGCTGGAGGCCGCCTTTGCCAAGAACCACTATCCGGACATCTACGTCCGGGAGGAGCTGGCCCGGGCCACGCGGCTCAACGAGGCCCGGATCCAGGTACCCAGGGGGCTCCGGGGCGGGCGCTCTCCCCTGGCACTCAGGCCTGGCCGCTGGCGGGCGTTCTGTGTGGGTGTTTCCCAGCTGCCCCACCCCAGAGGTGGCTGCACTCCGCAGCGGGCGAGGCATCGCTGGGGTCCCAGCCGGGCGCACGCCTGTGAGGGGCTGGGGAGCGCAGCTGGGGCTGGACGGCGTCTTTTTCTCTTTCCAGGTGTGGTTCCAGAACCGCCGGGCCAAGCAGCGGAAGCACGAACGGGCCTTGCTGAAGCCCAGCCCCCCGCGTGGCCTCTCTGTGGGGCCCGTACCTGCTCCGTCACCCCGGCCGTACCAGTACACCCCGCCCCTGGCCCCCCACCCCCACCTTCCCCGCTTCCCTGCCTCCTACCCCCCAGGACTCCCACCTCCCCCTGCCCAGTTCCCCTGTCCCCACCCCCCGCCCCCTCCCTGTGCCCCCGAGGACTGGTACAGCTCCCTGCGCGCTCTGACCTCCCCCACTGCCCCCCCGACCCCCGTCATCTCCCTCAGCCTGGACCCAGCCGCCCACTGGAACTGAGGCCCACGAGGCGCTGGGCCACAGCCTGGAACAATCATAAAGGCGTTGAAAGGCCTCTGACTCCATCTCCTTCCTTCCAGCACCATCGGACAGCCCTCCGGGCACTGAGATGCAGGGGCAGGGCAGCTGGGGAACAGCCACATACAACACAGCCCAGGGGGAGGGCTCCCCTAGCTCTGAGATGCAGCCACCTCTGGGGCAGGGCAGCTGGGGAACAGCCACATACAACACAGCCCAGGGGGAGGGCTCCCCTAGCTCTGAGATGCAGCCACCTCTGGGGCAGGGCAGCTGGGGAACAGCCACATACAACACAGCCCAGGGGGAGGGCTCCCCTAGCTCTGAGATGCAGCCACCTCTGGGGCAGGGCAGCTGGGGAACAGCCACATACAACACAGCCCAAGGGGAGGGCTCCCCTAGCTTTGAAATGCAGCCACCTCTGGGGCAGGGCAGCTGGGGAACAGCCGACACAGAACACCACATGGGGCTGGCTCAGCCAGCGCGGAGAGGCAGACAATTCTAGGGCAGGGCAGCTGGGGAACCCCCACATATAACACTGCATGGGGATGGCTTATCCGGTGCGGAGATAAGCCATCACCTTTTGTTATTAAATAATTCAATATGGGCCAGCACGGGGTCCCAGCCTGTACCATGGTGTTTCCTCTGCGCTTTAAATGGGTTAATTTCCTAACAGAGAGAAAAATGGTGAGTGAAATAAAATCGTACGACTGGAAGGGACCAGCAAGTGAGCCAGGACCCTGCACAGTCTAGTTCAGTGTTTCTCAACCTTTTTTGTTATAAAGTACCCCTTGAAAAAATTATAAGTACCCCTTTTTCAAAAAACGTGTAAGTTCCCCCAGTACCTACAGTTTTCAGAGACACATTTGTTTAAACAACTCCATCGCAGTCGGGCGGGTGATGACTTTTTTGGGTGTAAAAAGTACAAAAATAATAAAGCGCTGTCAAACGTCAAACAAAAATGCCGTTTTCTCCACCTTTCAGTTGTGTTGACGGACCCCCCAGACATCTCTCAAGTACCCCGGAGGGTACTCGTAGCGCTGGCTGAGAAACGCTGCTCTAGAGCACGCCTGGACGTCTGTCCAACCTGCTCTTCCATATCTCCAGGGCCGGAGATTCCACAGCCCCTCTAGGCAATTGACCAGTGTTTCACCCCTGGCAGGCGGGAAGTTTTTCCTTATGTCCAAACCTCCCTGGCTGCAGTTGAAGCCCCATTGCTGCTTGTCCCGTCCTCAGTGGCCAAGGGGAACAATTTTTCTCCCTCCTCCTCGCGACACCCTTTAACATACCTGAAAACTGCTTCATGTCCCCCCTCAGTCTTCTCCTTTCCAAACCAAACAAGCCCAATTCTTTGTCTGCCCGCCCAGCTCCTGTTCCCTAGACCGGCCATCAGTCTTGCTGCTCTTCTCTGGACCCTCTCCAATGTCTCCACATCTTCCTTGAAATGTGGTACCCAGAACTGGCCACAATCCCCCAGCGGAGGCCTGACCAGCGCAGAGCAGACCAGAATGACGTCCCGCATCTGGCTCACAATACTCCTGTGCACAGATCCTAGAATGATGTTTGCTTTTATTACAACAGTGTCACACTGTTGGCTCATATTTAGCGTGTGGTCCACTATGACCCCTAGATCCCTTTCTGCCAGACTCCTTCCTAGACAGTCGCTTCCCGTTCTGTGCGTGTGGCACGGATTGGTCCTTCCTAAGTGGAGCCCTTTGCATTGGTCCTTATTAAACTTCATCCTCTTGACCTCCGACCGTCTCCCCTGCTTGTTCAGATCACTTTGATTTAGAACCCTGTCCTCCAAAGCACTTGCAGCAAATTGGGGGGGGGGGGCGGGGGAGGGAAACGAGGCCATAAAATATAAGTGCAAATGGGGAGTTTTCTAGGAAAAGTTTATCAGATCATCGAAAAGCCCCGGTTCCAGAAAGAAAGATGGGGAGCCACATGCTCTGTGAGTGGGGGCCGAGGGCACCAACTGGAAAGATTAAAAGCCGTGTGGCACAAGTGGGAGAGGACCAAGAGGGACGGCAATTACACAGCACTAGCAGGTGCGGCCGGGCGTTGACCGGGCAAAGTCACTTTGCGTCGCTTGCACTTCCAGGAAAGTTCCCGGCGCGGGAGAGAGGGCCTAGAATTGTTTTATTCACGCGCTCGTGACAGGGAACTCGGGAAGGGTTTGAAATCAGGAGGATTTCCGCGTCGGGCGCGATTCGGTGAACGGGGCAGAGGCCAGGCACAGGCAGAACCGTGTCCCAGCCCCATGGCGGGTCCGTAAGGAGTGGGAGTTATTTCGTGTCGTGTGTCGTCGCCCGCGTTCTCTCTGCACGGGCGCGAGGGCGGCGCCGGCGCCCTGGTGTTCGGCTGGCGAGGGCGGCGCCGGCGCCCTGGTGTTCGGCTGGCGAGGGCGGCGCCGGCGCCCTGGTGTTCGGCTGGCGAGGGCGGCGCCGGCGCCCTGGTGTTCGGCTGGCGAGGGCGGCGCCGGCGCCCTGGTGTTCGGCTGGCGAGGGCGGCGCCGGCGCCCTGGTGTTCGGCTGGCGAGGGCGGCGCCGGCGCCCTGGTGTTCGGCTGGCGAGGGCGGCGCCGGCGCCCTGGTGTTCGGCTGGCGAGGGCGGCGCCGGCGCCCTGGTGTTCGGCTGGCGAGCGGTGCTCTCGGCGGGATGCTGAGCGAGCGCTGGGACTTTCTTCCCGACACAAACCGAAAATCAGGATTCCCCCGCCGCCCGTTCCCGCAGGGATTGGCCCCCCCCGTGTGTTCCGGGGTAAAACGCGTAGTCACCCCCCCATTCCGGGGGAAAATGTGGGGATTTCCCTTTCCTTGGGGGTTAAATGCAGGGATTCGGCCCCCCCCCCCCCCCCCGTGGCGGGTAAAACGCGGGAATTGCCCCCCCCCGTGGCGGGTAAAACGCGGGAATTGCCCCCCCCCCCGTGGCGGGGATTTCAGGTCATGGAGGGGGCGGGGCATTTATGCAAATTAATTAATTATTACAATTCACTGTTAATTAAGCCTCACGCCTGCGCCCCTCCCCCCGGATCAGGGCAGCAGCGCGGGGGGGGGGTGAGACGGAAGGACCCGGCTGCGAGCGGGGGCGGGGCTCAGGGGCGGCCTTTAGAGCAGGGGGCGGGGCTCAAAGTCCGCCGGGCCCCGGATGTTCCATGGGCGGGGCTCCGAGAGGCCAGGAGCCGGACGCCGCTGGGTGGGGGAAGTCCCCGGATGTGCTTCATGCGCAGGCGGCCTGGGCCGGGCTTGGCGGGAAAAGGCGGGGCGCGGCGGCAGTTGGGCAGGACCCGGATGGGCGCCGCGTGCCAACGTCCCGGATGGGCCAGCTTGGGGCTGGCCCCGCCCTTCTCTGCCCTCCGCTCCGCGCGCGTGCGCGTCTCGTCACTGCGTCCAATGGGAGCGCCGAGCCGAGCGTCACGTGAGCGGTGGGCGGGGCCGCTATATAAGGCTCGAGCGGGCGGCACCTCGGCCGCCTTTTCAGCAGCTCCAGCCCGGGAAGGACTCGCCTGGTGAGTGGTGGCGCGGGACGTGGTGGCGGGTGCTCGCCCTGGCGCAGAGGGAGTCGAGGGATTGTGGGAGGGCCGTGGCGGCCTAAAGCGCGCATGCGCGGCCGACGGGACCCTGATGAAACGTTGGTGGCCGGTGCAGGAGGGGGATTCTGTGGCGAAGGGGCGGCGCACGGAAGAGGCCTTAGGGGCGCGCATGCGCGGGGGCGGTCTCGGAACGTTGGCGGCCAAGCGGGGCCTCTGGTGGGAACCGGACTGCTGCGCGCATGCGCGGTGGTCGCCTCGCTGGCGTTCTCTCCGCGGGGCTCGCGCCGGCTCTGCGGGAGGGGGCGCCTTGGAACCCTGGGGCGGGCGGCGTTCCATCCGGCGCGGGCCTGGCCACGTGATCGCCCGCCGCCATCTCTTCTGCGCGGGACGCAAGATGGCGGCCGCTGGGGGCGGGGTTGGGCTCCTGGGCCCTTGCGCCCTCCATTGGGGAGGGGGTGAAGAGCACGTGGGCCCCCTAAGGCCGGGGGGGGGGGGCGAGTTCCCTGGGCTGGGAGAGCAGCCGGGCCTGTTTCATGGGGGGGCCTGCAGCAGCCCTGAGCTCTGGGCAGCGGGTCTGGGACCCTCGCAGGGTCACCCCGAGAGCGGCTGTCCTGGGGCACTTCCTCCCACCCGGGCCTTGGAAGGAGGGGGGCGGGGGACGTGTTGAGGCGCTTTAGTATCCATCCCGATGATGATCCAATCCCATTTCCTTGGGAGAAGGCTGCGGTAGGGGGCTGAGGGTTGCAGGCTCCATAAGGCCCTCAGGGAGAAAGTACTTTCTGATGCTCAGTTGCTCCCTGCCCCTGGGAGGCAATGGGGAGGGGGGAAGCTACCTGGGGCCCCTCGGAACTTGTAGGGAGTGCTGAAGCTCTCACTCTCAGGGGAGAATCCTCTGCTGCAGTGTCTACGTCTCTTCTTTCCCTCCTTCCATGCGGGGCTTGACTCCGGGCTTGAGAGGGGAAGTCATGTCATCTGTTCTTCCTAACCACCTTGCATCTCCTTCCCAGACTCCTCGCCATGTCTTCTGAAGAAGGAAAACTCTTTGTTGGGGGTCTGAATTTTGAGACCGACGAACAAGGCCTGGAGCAGCATTTTGGCTCCTTTGGCCCCATCTCTGAGGGTAAGGATTCAGTTATGCCTGCACACCTGGTCCCTATGACTGTGAGGGGAATTGGTTTTGCAAGACCTCATTGCAGTAGGTGCTTAGGCCTCTGCCTTAATATCAGCTGCCTAGTAAACTGGCACAGCTCTTTGCCATGTGGTATCAGCAGATATCTTACTACAAAGATACTGCAGTGTGGTCAGGCTGTGGGGTGCATCTAGGAGCAGCATCAAGTAATTGACCAGTGCATGAGGCCTGTGCTACATAAGGGTGATTTGTAGACACAGGTCAATTCCAAGTGCAAGTTGGCTCAATTGCCCTTTATTTCTTCCCCTTCTAGTGGTGGTAATTAAGGACAAAGAGACCCAGAGGTCCAGAGGCTTTGGCTTCATCACCTTTGCCAACCCAGAACATGCATCGGATGCCATGAGAGCTATGAACGGAGAGGTGAGTCTTACTGCAGTGATATCTTACTGCAGGCTGCTGCTTAACCTGTTCCCTTTCCTAAACATGTCTTGTTTCGCTGCAGTCCGTGGATGGGCGTCAAATCAGAGTTGACCACGCTGGGAAATCTTCCCGTGGATCCAGAGGTGGCTCATTTGGAGGCAGGGGACGAGGCCGTGGCTACTCCAGAGGTGAGTCTAGCAGCCCTGCTGTTCTCAATCTGCAAGTCCCTGTCCTTTGGGAGTAGGAGCACTAATGTCTTTTTACCCTGTGTGCTGTAGGAGGTGGAGACAGAAACTACGGTGGCGGCCGCTATGACAACCGAAGTGGCGGCTATGGCGGGTCCCGGGACTACGGTGGCAGGTAACTCTTAATGAGACTCCAGGAGCCCAATTGATGAAGCTTAACACAGAATGTTGAGGGGTGACTTGAGCTTAGTCTGCAAGCACCTACGTGCAGATCAGTACTTGGATATTAGGCTTGCCTTGCTCAATTGCAGAGCGCTAATGTCATCCAGCTACTGGAAGCTGAAGCTAGAAAAATTCAAGTAATAAGGCACGTGTTCTTTAAGTGAGAGAGATGATCTGTATTGGAATTGAGCAAGAGTTGTGGGTGATGTTCCCTCACTTTTTTCCGTCCATGTGCAGAATAAAATTTGTGTGCCCTGGGGATGTGGCTGTGCACCATTAGAAAGGCATGCTGCTGCCTGTGGGTGCTGTGCTAATCCCTTGGGTGGCCAAGTGGCCACCCAAGCACTTGGCTTACAGGAAACACTGGCTTGGGGGGAGGGGGGGATTTTTTTTGTCCCTGCTACATTTGAATTCAACATTAGGCAGTTCATTTTTTAAAAGTCTTAGGTTTCTGCTTCTACTCATCTTGTCTGCCCTGTCCTGTGGGGGTCTGACTTGATCAGTTTTCCATTGCCCTTAGAATTGAGGGCGTTGGAGTGAATGTAATAAGAGTTGTGCTTTGCTTTCAGGAATCAGGGAGGATATAATGACCGCTACTCCTCTGGAGGCAGTTACAGAGACAACTATGACAACTAAGGTAGGTGGAGCTGAGAGAATGAAATACAGCACTTCTCTTGATTAGCAGGTGCACTTAAAACCTTTGCAACGCACCATCTTGTGCTGAGCAGTGGCCATAATCGAGGATTAGTAGCTGGGACTCGTCTCTTTGTCCGCCTTTAACAAGCCTGACTGAGTCTTATTGCCAGGCCTTGGTTCCGTTAACCCTGGTCGATAGCTAGCATGAAATGCATGTGGAGGCTTAGAATTCCATTTAACACAAGTGACCGCCATCCAGCGACTAGATAACTGGGGGAGGGGGAGTCCTGGAGATTCCTAGCCTCACAGAGCCCCAAAAACAGTCTTAGAAGATGGTGAAATGCTACAAAAGTGTCGGTATGCTTCAGTGCCTTTACGATTGTACCTACTTCTTGTCCTCAGCTCGCAACGAGTAAAAACCCTTCCTGACTCAAGATCGTCCTTCCAATGGCCGTATTTATAAAGAGTTTTGGAGCTTCGCTGAAACTTATTGTTTAGTTATCTCTACCTGTATCTTCCCTTTTGTAGTCTTGTCACGCAGCCTGACAGCTTCTGCTACGAGATGGCCCGTTGAGACTTTCCTCAAGAAAGCTCTGTTTATTTTCGAGTGGTTTTTTAAAGCATTTTTGAAATCTTTGGTTTTTTCTTTCTCCATTTGATTTGTCAACAGCCCAAGGTTTCTCGTAAGCACGGGGCCCTGAACTCACTTTAACGCACTGTTCCCACAAGCTGGAGTTTCTAAGACAAGTGCAATGATACCTTGGAGTTCTGGTCCTTTAGTGTATAGCAAGGGAAGGGCAAAAGCCATGATAGCCTTTGGTATATCTAAAGGAACACATGTGACTCGTAAGTTCGATATGCAGCAAAAGGTATTTTCACTGTACAATGTAACAACCCCCAGAACTTAGACTTGCAAAAGCTTTCCACGACAGGTTCTTGAAAATGTTTGTTTATATTTGTCCTTTTTTACTGGAAGAAATGCGCATAATTCCATTGGTATTGTATTTGAAGTGGTGAAGGAATTCCTGTATTCAGTTCTCTGGCTTTACGAAGCCTATTAAAAGACCGTCTGAAACGAACTCTTTGCTCTCGACATTTCGTTGCACTGCACAAGACAGACAGAGGAGGGAGTGAGGTTAGGGCAGGGGAGACGGTTTCTGGTCCCATCTACGCTGACCTAGGTGTCATTGTACATGGAACCAGAAGGCGGCCTGGCCATGAACTCCTGTCACTGTCGCACAAACATTAAACCCCGTTATCCCCTCTGTCTGCCTTGTTGAGCAGCCTAAAGTATCGAAAGGGGGTTGCAGTCTAATTCTGCTTCTGAAGCCTTGTGGCCACATCAAGGACATGTCCCAAACTTAAGCTGGCAAGGAGTCTCAAATCTGGCTCCAAATTAGCTGTAAAACCAGCACAGCTTTCCACGACTCCTTGGCTACTCGCTGCAGCGGCGTGCGGTCCAAATGTTGCCATCTTGTGCTGCCATAGGAGCTGCACAGGGAAGGGCTTGAGCCTAAGCCGGAAGCTCTAGCAATGGCATTTGGTGGTGGAGGTGATGTTAAGAAAGCTGTCCTGGGTTTCTTTAGAAACCAGAACGAGATGCTACTTGTTGTCCAGTGAGGCCGGAGGATCTTGGATTCTCGAGGATGCTCGTTTCCTAAACAGCACGAATCCGTAACTGAAGTGGTTTCGGCTTCAGCTGGCACATCCATCTTCCATTAGTGCCTCCGTTCTTGGTAGCGGTGGCAGCGGAACTGGGAAAGGGACAGTAACAACCCACAGTCTGCGGGAGCTGGCATGTATGCCATGGGGTACGATGCCCCTTGCTCTGCTGTGACGCTGCTTTCCCTGGGTGCATGGGAAGCAAATCTGCAGCAGGTGGCCAAGAATAAATCCAGTAGCCTTGTCAATAGCTGACCACCCTGGGGAAATGTCTTCCCAGCCTGCAGCAGGATGGTGCATCAAATCATCCAGTTAGCGTGCACCCTCTGCCCCCACCTCAGGGGCATCTCCTCCCTCTGTTCTCTTTCGAACTGCCATGACGGCCCAGTGGTAAAGAGGTGCCGTTCTTGGATCTGGTGGCCATGGTGGTTAGCTTAGAGCTAGGGTCGGAGACAGCCAGTTGGTGTCAGAGGGGTAGGTGGGCCTATGGTAGCTAGCCTTGTCCTGATCTTACCCGCTGTGAGCATTCTCTGCTAGCGTATGGAAACCAGTGTCCTTCGAGACCCCGAAGTGTGTTGTGACTCTCCTTCAGTGCGATCCGTGTGAGACGAAAGCTGCTCTCTTGCCTAGTTCATATGTGGATATAGTCCTGTAATTCGAGGTAACTCTTTTGCTCGTGTCCGCATCTTCTCTCCTCCACAGTTCGTCCCTAGGGCTAACGCTGGTCTTTTTTTGGACTGACTTTTGGGGGCCTGTCTGAGCTGTGCCTAACCCCTACCGCTGTGGGGGAGGCAGTCTGGACTGTACACAACACCCAGCCTCCCCCTCGTGCGCACTGCCGTTTGGTCCAAGACTTTAAAATCCATGCCTTGTGCAGCCCTTGGACTCGTGTCTGCTGGGAGGGGCTGTTCCCAGTGCAGCGGGGGGAGGTGGGGGAGCCAGTGCCTTGACCTGCCAGGTTAAATTGCTATGCGACGGTGACAAGACACCTTTTTGGTAGGTTCTCAAATGGGGGTGGGCGGGAGTCTCCGTAGTGACTGACTCTCCAAGGTTGGCCAATGGGTGGCATTGGCCAGTCCTGGAGTAGCCTGCTCAGACCGCCGGGTTCAGTGACTTGCTTGTGACATGCTGGGCAAGTCCAGGCTGGCTAGTAACACGGCTTTGCTTTGGCAGGTGGAAGCAGCGCTGCCAATGGCCCTACCATGAAAGGAAGGGATACGGAGACCGGACCAGGATTCGGCCCGAGGTATGGCTCCGGGCTGTGCCCCGCATCCTATGGCAAAGAGCCCAGCTCCGCCTTGGCGAGGGGCAGTAGTGGCCCCATGTGCCGTAGGGCTGGGGTGGGAGCGGATGGAGAAGGGTCCAGTGATTGGTGGTGGCTTAGCCCTGCTGCCTGCCAGCTTCTGAAGTATGAACCTGTGTCCATCTCTCCCTGCAGGCTGGCCGTATCGCGCACAGGACTCGCCGCGAGGGCATCCACACGCCTGAGCTGTCCAGCCCCAGTGCTGCTGCTGAGAGCCTGAGCCCGTCAGCCAGAGCAGGCGCACACCCGGCCTTGGCCAGAGTCCTTCAGCACAATAAAGGCTGCTGGACCCAGTGTCTGCTGAGCTTTCTTATATGCAGCTGGGCTGAGGAACAATGGGGGGGGCCGGCCTGCCTGCCTGCCTCACCAAGCTGCACGGGCAGAAGTGAGGGCAGCAGCCTGGAAAGGAAGGTGGCTGGTGTTCTGGGGCTGTGGGTTCCTGTTTTCTCTGGCAGCTGTGCCGGGGGTGGGGGGCTGAGCATGTGCCCGGAAGGTACCTTATTTAGCCTGCTCAGAGCTCAGCAACTTCCTTCCTATTACCAGCCACCCTCAGGGAGGAAGCAGGCTCTGTTCAGAGGCATAAGCTAAGCTGCTCCCGTAGGGCACAGGCTCCTCGCTGCTGGGGCCTAGCCAGGGCCTGCTCTGCCTCTGGTCTCTTCCTGCTGGGCGTGGGCAGCTGCAGCCCCTGCTGTGGGGGTGTTATGGCTTTAGCGGGGGGAGCCTTGGTTGGAAGAAGGTGAACTGAGATCAGCCACCCCTTTCTCCTCTTCTCTCCCCCTTTGCCCCCCTGCCAGCTTATGGGTGCCAGCAGGGCCATACTGTGCTTGTTAGGTCTTAGAAGTGCCTGGGTCTAGCTGATGGGTTTCCTGGCCAGTCCCTTGGCCTCAGCTGGAGAGGTTGGAAAGTGCTAGTGGCCACAGAAGGGGCACTGGGGGGGGGGGGAGAGAATGGGTTCATTGTCCTCACAGGGTGTGGGCCTGGCTGCTGGGAGGAGTTAACAGCTTCCCCTGAGGCCTGCTTCCTCATTTGTTCTAAAGGGTTTGGAGTCCAGCCCCTGTTGTACGTTGCTCCGTTTAGTCAGAGGGCAGGCTCCCGTGGGCATCTCCTGCACCTATGGGGAGAGGCCTGGCTCTAGCCAAGCCTCCTGCTGAGCTACCTGCTCTCCCAGCCACTGCACCCAGCTAGCCTGAGGGTGGGGGGACAGCTGCATGGAAAGGGGGAGCCAAACTGCTTGTTTGTAATTCACTGCCAGCTGGGGCCTCTGGCTGGCACATGGGTACCCCCCAGGGCGGGCAGTGGCTGGGGCCTCCCCACTCAGCTGAGGAAGGCCCATGGGGCCAGTAATGCTCCCCGCGGTTCCAGAGCTCTGGGGCGCTCTGCCTCGGGGGAGGTAAAGGGCCACCTGACGCCTGCCTGCCCCTCGCGGTGGGGGGCCGGCCCCGTGCCTGGCTAAGGAAGGGCAGGGCAGCAGCGCCCCCCCCGCAGAGCCATGTCCTTGCTGCTGAGGGGGCGGAGTCATCCTGGCCCTACGCCAGCCCCAAGGGGGGGCGCCAGGCCTGCAGGGCGAAGTGCACAGGGAGGCCTGGGCCTTGGCCCTGCTCCCAATCAGCGTTACTGTCACGTAGGCGGCGCGGCCTGAGCCAATCAGCGCCGCCGGCTTCTCTTCTAGCCAATGACGGCTTCACGCTGCTAGGGGGCGACGCTGCCTGTCTCCGTGCCAGCCGGTCAGAGCGGATGGGGGCGTGGTCTCATTTCCCAGACAGTTGGTTAGTCGGCCAATCGTCGGTCCCTACGTACTGCGGGGGCGAGCTAGCTAGCCAATCAGAACTGCCGGCGGCCAGCGGGGCGTACGCCTTTGTTTCGCAAGCCAATGGGCGGGCCGCTCATAGGACGCGACCGTTGAGACTGATGAGCTCCGCCCCTCTCAGTTCCAGGCCGCCAATCAGCGCTCGGTGGCAGGAAGGGGCGTAGCCTGCGCAGCCTCGCTCTCATCCTCCCTTCTCCCGCCGACGCCGAGGCAGCAGCAGCTCCACCGCGCTCCGCTCCGACCCAGCCGGTGAGCCCCCCGAGCCCGCGTGCGGGGCCTACTGCCGAGGATAGCGGGGGGGATGTGACTGGGGGGCGGCTGCGAGGGACAAAATGGCGCCGTTCGCCACCGCCTCGACGGGGCCGGGGCCTGGGCCTGGGCGGCGGCGGTGCGGCGGCAGTGGGGGGGGAAGGAGTTTCCCTGCGCATGCGCGGCGGGCGCCGAGTTAGATCTGCGCATGCGCTGGCCCGCGCTTCTCCCGCCTGGGGGCGGGGGTGCGCGGAGGTGGCTAGCGGAAGGGCCGCGCGCCGCGGCGCTTGGAGCTGCGGCGCATGCGCGGGCTCGCGCACGTGTCCCCCGAGGGCTCCTGGGTGGTCGCCACGTGCGGCGGCCGGGCCCCACGTGCTCGGTGCCATCTTGGAGGGGCCTGGCCTCCGGGCGGGTGGGGGCCGCTCTGCCGCTGGGAATTGTGGGGCAGCGGCGCCCCCCCATCATGGAGGGGCACGTTCTGCACCCCCCCCAGCCTGGGCGGAGCCGCCTCCCCGTCGAGGGGCCGATCGCCTGGGGGCGGGTCCTGGCGGCTGCGGCCGCCCCCCCCGCCTGTTCCTGGGGGCGCAGCTGGCCCCTGGGCGGGCGCACGGCCCGAGAGTGGCCCTTGGGCCCCCCCATCCGGCCCCCTCATCCCTGCGCGGCGGGAGTTCCCTGGCACCCGGATTCACTGCCCCACAGCGAGAGGCCCTTACACCCACCCCCAGGCCTGCCTCCTGCTCCCCTCTTCCCGCCTCTCCATGGGGGCCTGTTCCACGGGCTGCCGTGCCTGGGAGTGGATATTTGTTAACGGTTTTCCAAAAAATAATTGAATCCAACCGTATTCTTTGTGTTATGGTAGCGGGGGGGGGGGGGGGTTTGTGGCTCATCTGCAAGGCTTTGTGCAAGCGCAGAAGATAAGGATCTCTAAGTATAAAATGAGGCAGCAGGGAGGCAGATGGGGGAGCAGAGTACAGGGGAAACAGAGAGTATTGATCTGCAGGGGTTTCAGCCTGCCAGCAGCTTGGCTGTGGAGGGTTTTAAGTATCATGACAAAGGAAGGATTTGATTGATAATCCAGTACCCCAGCAGATGTTCAAAGGGAGTGTGCCCGAGGGAGGGGGGTGGCAGGGGAGAAAGCAGGAAGGGGCTTGTTCAGTAAGGAGGCAAGTGGGAAATGCAGGCTGGTACCATGGGCCACCTGGAGGTGAGTCGATATCAGGGGCGGAATGAGCGGCTCCTTTGATGCAATAGCCGAAGGGGGCCAATAACTTGGTCTGCAGCAGCTCTGAGATCATGTAGCTTCAAGAAATTCTCTCTATTATGTCACTTGCACTGAGTTTCTGGGTCTCTGAGGAGCTTGAATAGTAACTGCCACATATGGCAGACAAGCTGGGCCCACCTGTCTGCCCTGCCCTTTGTATTTCTGCATGGGTGGGAAACTGGTCTGGGCAGGACATCTGGTCTAAAGTGGGGCAGCAAGGATGGGGGTGTGGGGAGAGCAGTGAGCTGGATGGGACAATTGGTCTGTTGAGGTCCAGGGCAGGAAAACTGGGCTAGATGCCTCGTGTTCTTGGTCTGGTGCAGAGACCGCGTGTGTAATGTCCCAGCCTCTTTGCTAACAAATTGCAGCTGCAGCCCCAGTTCTGGTGACCAAGTGTTTGCTTCATCTGCAGGTGACTTCAGCCATGTCATCTGACGAAGGCAAGCTCTTCATTGGAGGACTCAGCTTCGACACCAATGAGCAGAACCTGGAGCAGCTCTTCTCCCCCTATGGGGACATAGCGGAAGGCAAGTCTGTCAGTCTTCCCGCCCCCTTTCCTCTCACTCAGCACGCAGTTACGCCCCCGACTCGGCCTTGCCACGGAAATGCCTTCACCCAAGCATGAAACACGCGGCCTGTCCGTTAGCAGAAATGGAGGCAGGACTGCAGGTGTTGGCGGGAAGTGCTGGGGGAGGGGAGCCTTTGAACAATGGGGGTGGGACAGGAAATTGGGGCTCATTGTGGGAAGTGCCCACTTCCTCCAGGGAAAATGTTATGACTTGGGCTGAAAAGTTCAGGTTTGGGCCAGAAACAGGGTTTGCTTGGGCTCCTTCCCTATCATGTCTCAGCTTTCCTGGGCTACCCGTGACACACCATGGTGAGGGGTGTTTGTAGCGTGCCCAGAAAAGACCACGGGCTTGTGGGAATAGTGATCTGGCTGGGCGTCAGCGCCATCTTGGTTCAGTACACTCAGGTTGGGAGACTTTGCCAGAGGGAGGACTGACAGTTTTGCATGGAAAAACTTCTACGAGCAGATGCAAGGAGTTGGAATTTGCTCTAGTGAAAAATTCATTTCCTAACCAGCTTGTGGGAATTCACCTGGGATCTTCTAACCATAACCTGGGCTCTGATCAATCATGTAGTCCGGTGGTAGGGGAAGCACAAGCCTGAAAGCGGCATGTTGAATTGTCATGCACGCTTTCGAGCAGCGACGTCCCAGGGTGGCGTTAGCTGGGGCGTTCCCGGCTAGTGGAGCAGCAAAGAGGCCGGTTTGTGAGCTATAGCGGTCCCCTGTGCTGGCAAGCGTCTTTCTCTTCCAGAGGCACTTCCCACCCACCGGTCTTGCTCGTGTCCTAGGACCAGCGTGGCTTCAGCTACA
Source organism: Pelodiscus sinensis (assembly GCF_049634645.1). Taxonomy (NCBI): domain Eukaryota; kingdom Metazoa; phylum Chordata; order Testudines; family Trionychidae; genus Pelodiscus; species Pelodiscus sinensis. The sequence goes on from NW_027466045.1 coordinate 288,349, forward strand.
CTGCTAACATTAAGCACATCAGTTACTGCTGAGTCTAAGGACCGGCCAAGGATAAGCCCCCACTGGGTCCGTCGAGCACAGGAGAGCAGGGGGTGCCTTGTTCTGATGAGCCGGTGACCCTCTAGGCCATACCCTGTGGGAGAAAGGGCCAAACTTGCGAGCAGGGAGAGTGGTCAGACGGCAGCAAACGCCAGGCTTTTGGGAAGCAAGGGGGTCGTTTGGCTGGGAGCAGGGTATTGAATTGAAGGGGCAATGAAGTGGAGGTGAAAGGTGGGTGAGCAAACTGTCCATAGCTCTGGCTCCTCCTTGCAGTCCGTCCACAGACCGCAGGGGCCTCCTCCTTGCGCTGGCCTAGGTCCAGGGCAGTGCCAGTGGGGAGTGGTACCCCAGATGGGTCCCATTTTACCATTAGCCTTGTCCCTGCGTTGGCGCTTTCTGCCTTGGCCTGCTGAAGTGTGAGATCTGCAGTGCGTCCTGCTGACTCGGAAAGTGCTGCCCCTCTTAAGGCAAGGAACCCAGGGGTCTCCCTCTGCAGAAGCCAGTGACTTGCTAGGGGCCCAGGCAAGGTGTGACTGTACAGCCCAGCTACTGTACTGTGGGTAGACGGGCTTTAGCCTTTCTGAGGGGCCTGGCCATGGGGCGCCCTCAGTGGGTCTCTAGGGTCTGTCCTTCCTGCAGCCAGCCCCGTGTGGGGAATCCCGGTGCTCCGAGTGCTGCAGTGAGTTGGTGGCCGTGCGTTAGGGGAGACCGACTTCCTGGCTGGGGGCAGGTGGTGTGCGCTGGGGGTGCTGACACCCTGACCCTCGCTCTTCCAGTGGTGGTAGTGAAGGACCGCGAGACCCAGAGATCCAGAGGCTTCGGCTTCATCACCTACCGCCGCCCAGAGGATGCCAAGGATGCTATGAGAGCTATGAATGGGGAGGTGAGTGGGGGTAGCCCGAAGAGATGGTGGCTGGATGTGCTGCCGTGTGCCCCCCCCCAAATCCATGCCAGGCGCCTGCCTGACTCTTCCAGAGCCCCCACAGGCAGACAGCTCTGTCACCATGTGGCCAGGGGCCGCCTCTTCCCCAGCTCCCCAAAGCCAGCCTGCCTCCTGACAGCCCTGCAAGTGGGGGACCCCCAGGCAGCAGCAGAGGTGAGCAGGCGACAGCAGTAAAGGGGGCAAGGAGCTAGGCAAGCTAGCTGCCCCTGTGCCCCCCAGGCACCCTCGCTGGGCTGTGGCACCGGCATCAGTGGCTGTGAAGCACAGGTCCGGCCCTTAGCTTGCCACTGGGTGCCTGGAACGGATGTTAGGCCAAAGCTGTTCAGCCTGCCAGAGGCTGAGCAGTGGGCCAAAGGAGAAACGGCAGGGGATTTAGCCAGCTGAGGTTCCTTGACCCAGGCTGCAGAGGAAGGCGAGAACCCCCAAGGTCCCTGCCGATCTGCCCCAGGGGTCGGAGTGGGGGGGTTCCTTCGTGCCCGTGTATCTGAACGTGACACAGCCCCCTCGGAGTCCCGGCCCCAGCTGTGACTCATCCCTAAAGCTTTACATAGGGCAGGACCCAACGAATCCATTCGGCAAGTGGCCGAAAGGATGCTCCTCAGGACTGGGGTGCTCCTGGCTGCTGGCCAGCCCCCCCGGCTGCATCCCCAGCTCTGTCTGCCTCCCAGGACTGCCTCTAAGCACCCCCTCTTCTCTCCTCAGTCTGTGGACGGGCGCCAGATCCGAGTGGACCAGGCTGGCAAATCATCCCGTGGATCTTCAGGGGGCAGAGGCCGTGGCGGCTTCTCAAGAGGTGAGTGTCCTGCCCTGTCCGTGCTGCCCGGTGCCGCCCGCTGAGTGCAGCCAGAGCCAAATGCCCCCCCTTGTTTCTCTGCTGCAGGGGGCGGTGACCGAGGCTACGGCGGAGGCCGCTATGACAGCCGAAGCGGAGGCTATGGAGGGTCCAGAGATTACTACGGTGGCAGGTGAGCGGGTGTGAGTCTACTGGAGAGCACGGGGGGGGACTCAGTCGGGGGTACCCCTCCAGGGGCGGGGCGGGTAGGCCTTTATTTGGGGGGGTGTTTGTAATGAGCGACCAGCTGAGATGGGCGATCTGGTAGCTGATCTGCCCTGTGCCTTTCACCTGGCTCCTGGGGTGATGTGCAGGGGGAGAACCTAGCCACCTCTCCCTGGCTTTCCACACTTGGCTCTTCAGGGCTGCACAAGCCAGCCGTGCCAGGGGAGGGTGTGAAATTGGCACAGAAGCAATTCTGGAGCAGCGGGGCGGGCGGGGAGTGGGTGGGTGTGAGTCTCTTGCCAGTGTTTCCTTGGTGTGGCCAGAAACCCAGCCGCCCTCCCCTGGTCCGACTAGACCCCTTGCAGCCCCCGATAGCCCCTGCCTCGGCTGTGGAGTGGAACTAGAGCCAAACCCCGAGAGGCGGGGTGCTCTGCCAGTCCCCCCAGTCTCACACCTTTCTCTCCCCACAGGAATCAGGGAGGCTATGGGGACCGCTACTCCGGAGGCTCCTACAGAGACAACTATGACAACTAGGGTGAGTCTGTCCCAAAGGCGCCGGCCTGGCTGAGCTGTGAGGTCTGTCTGTCCGTCCCACCCACCGTCTAGACTAATGCATGTGGGGACTTCTCTTAAAGGGGCACAGTTGGGCCATCTTAGAAAATCCCGAGCTGCCATTTAACCTGACAGGGGAAAACGCCCGCCAGACTGTAAGTTTGTGGGGGATTTAACTCAGCGCCTTCCCGTCTGACCTGCTCCGAGCCAGCAGGGCTGCAGATGTTGCCCAAAGGAGGAAGTGAGCGGTGGCTGGAAGCCGACCACCTCTCAAGCGTCATTAATTGCCAGGGTCCTCTTAAGAACTGCACCCTCCTGGCTGTCCGCCCTGGGGAGGGAGGCAGGGGCGTAAAACGCTGCCCGCGTGTCTGCCCCAGTGCCTTTACCATTGTGCCTGCTTCTCCTCCTCAGCCCAGCACCGAGCAACAGCCCTTCCCGACCTGAGACCGTCCTTCCAATGGCCGTATTTATACAGATTTTTGGAGCTTCGCCGAATCTCATTGTTTAGTTACATCCGCCTGTACCTTCCCTTTTGTAGCCTGGTCCCATGCAGCCCCGAGAGGAGCGGCCCGTTCCAGGGGGCCCCCTTCCCCCCACCAAGCAAAGATCAGGCTCATTTCAAGAGTTCTGAAAAGAGTTTGGGGGAAGCTCGTCTTCTGTTTGTTTCAATTCGGCTTCTTTTAATTGGCCAGACTGGGAGGCAGGGCCTGACTCCGACCCACCCTTCCCAGGAGCAGCGCAAGCTGTGTGGGGGGGGTTTCACTTTTTTTAAGATGCCCTTGTAGTTTTGTAAACTTTTTTTTCGCGTGTAGCAAGGGGAGAGGCAAATCTCCCCTGTAGAACGAAGGGAGACTCGATGCAGAAGGTATTTTCCCTGTCAGATGTAACCAAGCCAGAGCTTAGATTTGCAAAAAACTGCGCCAGAGGTTCTCAAAAATGTTTGTTTATATCGCCCCCCCCTCTTTTTTTTTTACTGGAAGAAGCGCTCATAATTCTCTTGATACTGTGTGTTGAAGTGGTGAAGGAGTTCCTGTATTCAATTCTTCGGCTTTATGGAGCCTATTAAAGACAGTGCGAAACAAGCTCTCTGCTCTTGGTGCTTTGCCCACGCAGCCCCTGGCCAAGACGGCTGGAGTCAGGCAGGTGCATGGCTGATAGAGAAGAGGGGCTAGAGGCAGGCCGAGGGGTCGGGGCACCTGGAATGGGGTCGCAGGATGACTGAGCCACGGTGAAAAGGCATCCGTGAGCATGGCCGGCTCGCCCTGCAGCATGGCCCAGTGATTTGCACCTTCCCTGGCTTCTGGTAGCTTGTCTAGGGCAGTGGTTCAGTGTGGTCTGTGGGCCATGGGCTCTGGTCTTCCTCCTTCCCTCCCCCTGCCCTGTGAGGCTGGAGCACCAGCGCAGGCTTCCTGTGGTGGGGGGAGAGGGAGAGTCTTGCGGGGGAAGGAAGCTGTTCCACATGCTGCTGTTCCTCCCCCTACCTGGGGGAACGGCAGCACCTGCAGGCTTTTCCTGCTGCTCCCATTGGCCATAATCGTAGCCAATGGGAGCAGCAGGAGTCCGAGCCAGGTATAAGCCCCCCTTCCCACTCCTTCAAGCCAGATCCCGCACCCCATCTCCCTCGGCCCTCCCACCGAGACCATGTGCCTGGCACCCACCCTGTTCCTGCATCCTCCCTCCCGGCCTGCACCCATTTCCTCATTGGGGGGGTTGGCTGGTGGCCCGGGAGAAGTCTAGGTTGAACGGGGGGGGGGGGGGGGCTGCTGCGGGCTGGAACGTTTGAGAACCAGAAGTCCACATTGCGTCCCTGACGGTCTTCCGGAGAGTCCTAGGCCCTCATCTCTGCTCCTGGCAGGGAACTCCTTGCTACGAATCCGCATCGGTCTGCCCAGGCCAGGAGCAGGCTGCCCGGGATCTGGGGCCAGCTCGGCGCTAGGGCCAGATGCAGCTGTGGGCCGGGGTGGATTGGGCCTGTAGCTAGCTCTTCCCGGCCTGGCTCACAGCCCGAATCCCCTGCTTGCATGGGACATGCCAGCCCCTTTGGGGCAGACCAGAGGCAACCTGCATGGGATTCGCGCTGTTTCCTGTGCCCAGGGCGTGTTCTACAGCTGCCACAATGGCCCTTTAGGGGGCAGGCCTGACCTCCAGGGCCCTAGTCCAGAATCCAAGCAGCTAGACTGGGGTGTCCACCAAGGACCAGCCCTGCCTAAAGCCTGTGGGAAACTCCCAGAGCTTGCTGGTCTCCTTCCAAGACAGCGGTCCACTCAGTGACTACTTGGAGCTCAGGGAGGGGAGGAGCACAGAGCTGGGGGGGAGTTTTTGGGCAGGGGGCTGCCGGGGAGAGCAGTGGCAAGGAAACTCCTGCATCTGGAAACGAGAGGGCTGGACAAGGCTGCCCCGAAGGAAATCTGACTGCAGCATGAATTTCTCCTGCAGAGCCCTGGCTAGCGGCTCAGCCAAGAGGTAACATCGGCGCATGGCATCAGCCAAGTTGCGTCAAGCCAGGGGCCCGTCTAGCCCAGTATCCAGGCTGACGGCAGCCAGGGCTGGATGCTGCCGGGGGAGGAGCAGAACTGGCAACGCATCGAGATGTGTCCCGTCCTGACTCTTGGCTATTAGCCATGGGGGGCTGCTCTCCAGGAACAGGTCTCGCTTTCTGAAACCCAGTTCCACTGTGGGCCCTCAAAGGGTCCCCCAGCAAGGAGTTCCACAGGGCTTGTGCAGTGGGTGAAGATCAAGGCTCCCTCTAAAGCTTTTCCAGCCATGTGCAGAATAATTTTCTGTGCACCAAGGCATGTGGAATGTGCACCACCAGTAGAAACAAACCTAGTTGAGACGTTCAAATGGTGCCCAGCAAACTCCCCCCCCCCACCCCCAAAGTACACAGCTTACAGGGAATGGATGGAGGCCCTCGTGTTTGAAACCTGCAGCCAGTTTGTTCCTTGTCTGGTGTGAAGGGGTAAATAACATTTCCCTAGGCACTTTCTCTGGGGTGTGGGTTGGCAATTGCTCCGTCAGTACAGACCCGTCTCTTCCGCTGCCTCTCCCGGGCTGCACTGTCTCTTCCTGGCAGAAGCTGGTTTGGACCCTGAGTCCCTGGGTGGCACTTCTGCACTTTGGCTTCCTGGCTGATTCTGCAGGGGCCAGTGGGCCCTTCCCTCTGGGCTGGGGTTTATTCTGCGCGGCTGCCTCGCCTGGGCACGAAAGCTGCCAGAGCCGCTGCCAGACGCTTTCCCATACGGCAGCGATGCTGGCGCCTCTGGCATTGATCCCTGGAGCCGGGGGGGGGGGGGGGGGGGCAGTTCGAGCTGCCTTGAGTGATTGTTGCTCTCCGGAGAATGGCCTGGGGGGGGTGCTCATCCCAAAGGGTGGAGCCAATGTGGGGGGGGGGGGCACAGAGCAATGCAGTGGGGAGCCAGGACTCCTGGGTTCTCCCTGCTCTGGAAGGGAGGTGGGGTGGAAAGTGGAACTCTCCAGTCCTGGGAGTAGTCTGGAGCAGGGCTGCTGAATCTTTTGGGTCTGGGGCTGCTGCCCCACAGAAAAGGGCCACGTTCAAGTGGGGAGAGAAACCCCATGACCTCACTGAGCTGGCCCACCTGAAAAGGAACCAACAAACAGCTCAGGGGAGCTGGTGCTCCAGCCCCCCAGGGGGAGGGGGATGCCGAGGTTCAATGCTTAGCCAGTTGTGGGGGCCCTCTACACTCCAGCATGGAGCCAAGAATCAGGGGTGTAGTCTGTGGTAGGGGGCTGACCTGGGGGGGAGGGGGTGATCTGGGTGGCAGGTAGGATGCAGGGGGAGGGTGTGGGGTGGGTTTCTTTGATTGGGCCTTTGGGGCTCCTCCCCTCCCCAGTGGCCAGCTGGTGCTGATGCTATGACCGCAGTGCCTGTCATCCCGGCTCCTGCTGCCGTGAGGGGCCTCACTGGATCCATCAAGGCCAGACACAGGCTGAAAGGTCCCTGCCCCGGCCTGGGAGGCGTTCAGTGTAGACTTAGCTCTAAGGGGGTGTCACATTCCTGGGGGGGGGCGCTCACCCTCCCGCTTCAAAGTCTGTGCCCAGGGTCCGACAGAAGCGGAGGCCTCGTCCATATGGCAAGAGGAGGGCAGATTTATTCAGGCGGTTTTTTTGAGCACCCCAAAACATGGTGCATTGTGGGTAGCTCTCCCACACTTCATGCTGCCCCTTTGCATTCTGGGAGAGGTTCCCAGTGCCCCGTAGAACTGAAACAGTGCGGGGGGGGGGGGGGGGAGAAAGAGGCAGCTGTAAAACTTGGGAAGTTTGCTGGCTGGTCTGCCCCCCCCCCCCCCCCCCGAAGCACAGCAAGGCCTGCTGGGAAGTGAGGGGGTGCGAACCCTGTGGGAGCCCGTGGTGCCAGACAGCTGCCAGCGGGTGGGGAGCGGGGAGGGCTCCGGGCAGCGCTGCTGTGATCCAAGCGGCCAGGGCAGTGATAGCGCGGGCTGCTGGGTGCACGGGACGCTCGGTTTCAGAAAGTGGCAAGAGGTCGGGGGTCAAGGCAGATTGCCTAGAGCAGCCAGGAGCCCATCGCGGCCCTGCGAGTCAGGGGGCGTTAAACCAGCCACTCCTACCCAGGGTGCTGGGCGGGCAGGCCTGGGTCTCCCCCTCTGAATGGCGGCCTGCCCGGGGGAGGCGGTGGGACTGGGTGAGGGCAGGCGGTGCGCTCCGGATGGTTTCTCCCCTGCAGGAAGGGTCTCTGGCCACCTGCACGCCAGACCCTGCGGCAGCCCAAGCGCTGGGGAGGGAGCGGCACTGTGTAAGGACAGGCCCTGTTAGGGGCTAGGCCAAGGGGTTTAAGCACCAAGGAGCAGCTAGACTTGGCCAGGCAGGATCTCTCCTCCCCCCCCTCAGAGTGGACACACACTGGGGGCTACTCCTCCCCCAGGCCAGAATCCAGCCCATGGGAGCAATGGCAGGCTGAGCCTGGGAGCAGAGGGGATGTCAAGTGCCCCACCTCTTGACCCTGCACCCCCCCCTGCTCCTGCCACTCAGACCCCTCACCCACCTCCTGCCCCCCTATCCCACTGGCTGGCAGCCCGAGCCTGGGGGGTTCACACAATCCACTAACTCCAGAGTTAATCTGGCCTATGGGAAGCCCTGAGCCTCAGTCCTCCCTGCCCTTGCCCCCTGGGCATGGGGCTGGTGCACATGGGGAGGTGCCTCAATTGGGGGCCACCTCAGAGAGGGCTGAGAGGTTGAGTTCTTGCTGCTGGTGTGTGGTCTGTTTCTCAACCAGTGGTCCGAGGACCCACAGGGGTGCTCAAGAATTCGGGGGGGGGGGGGCACATCAACCTAACTGAAGTTGAGAAAAGTGAATTTGTGTTTAAGATTTTACACCCAAAAAATTCATTGCCTGCCTGTCTACGATCAACTTTAAACAAATGTGTCAATGGTAGAAAAATGTGTCTGAAACCTGTAGGAACTGGGGTACTTTGTAAAAAGGTACTTACAAAAAGGGTGAGAAACACTGCTCTGATTTTTCTTTGGGTGGCCCCAGAAAAGGTCCCCCCACCCCAGTCATAAAGATGTTGAAACGCTGTTGGATAAATCATAGTACTTTATTTAGAAAGAAGCTTGGTAAACACATGAGAAAAGCGCTTACATGTAGTTAAAGTGTTGCTTTCCTACTGCTTAATGAAACTGCTCTCCCCGGTCGCGGCACGAGCGAGCCATGGAATTAGCGCCTGGTGGTCCGCGGAAAGGTTCACTGATCCCTTCCGGCAGGGGACCCTGTGTTGATGGGGAAGCCGGCCAGCCCCTACCCAAACAATGCAGCACTTTCCCAGGGCCAGAGCGGGAACCGTGCCAATGTTTGGGCTAGGACCAGCCGGGTCCAGGTCCAGGCATCCAGCTGGCACTGCCGCAAATGCACCCTGCAGCGCATCTGCCCCGAGCCTCACCCAAACGATAGAGCACTTTCCTGGCCAGCAACGCAGAAGAAAGTGCTATTGTCTGGGCGAGGGGCGGGCAGGGGGGGGGGGCGCACGGACCTGTCACCACCCCTCCCAGCATCCTGGAGGGGAATCCTGGCCCGAGGGGAGTTGGGGGGCCCCGGGTCACCGCCTAGCCCAGCCTAGCCCCCACACAAACAATATAGCACTTAGTTGAATCTCAGGTCACAAAAAAGTGCCAGTGTCTGTGTGGGGACTGGATGGTGTCTTGGCAGGGTGTTGAAATCCTCCAACAAGCAGAGCACACAGGGGTCCAGCAGGGGGGGAGGGGTGTGTGTGTGTGTGTGTGTGTGTGTGTGTGTACACAAAACATGCCGTTTGCTGTGTTGACTGCAAAGTGTCTTATGCCACAAAGAATAGTGATAGAAATGTAGCCGTGTTAGTCTGGGGTAGTTGAAGCAAAATTGATCTGAGGAAGTGGGTCTGGCCCACAAGCTCATCATCTAATAAACCATCTTGTTAGTCTTTAAAGTGCTACATTGTCCTGCATTTTGCTTATGCCACAAAGTGGTTTAAGACTGGGAATGCTAGAAAAGGGCTTTGTCTACACGCGGGGAAGCGGGGAGCGACCAATCTGAAGTCACATCCATTAAAATGGCAGCCTTCATTCATCTGAATGTTCACACCAACAATTCGGTTCAGACGAAAGCAGCCAAGCCAGCCCGGCTGGTTTCTCCTTCAGAATGGAAGGGACCTCAGTGGAGTTCACACTGGGAGTGAATTCCTTTAAACTGGATTGGAGATCCCTTCTAGCCTGCCTCCGCATCCCCCACAGCAAATTCCAACAGTGTGGCAGAGAAGTGTGCAGCTGCAGAACTTGGAAAGAGATAGCAGTTCAGACACCGAAGCACCTGGAATTAGCACAGTGTTATACATTTTATATCACACGGCACACGCAGTAATGAAAAGGAACAGCCCATGCCATACACTGTAGCGCGGTGCAGGGTGTGGCTGTATAGTATGCCAGCTTTATTTCTCTGTTTACTCACTGTTAACTCAAAATGTAGCACCATTTTAAAACTGCATGATTAATCTCTGATAAGCAATGGAAAGCCAATGCGGATTAAATAGTCACAGTGGTTTGTCTCCCTTTGCCAGATTGATTTCAGCTACAAAACAGAATACCATACAGGGCTCACTTTTATTTCATAAAAAAAACCCAGGAACAGCATTTTTCAAGTTACCTCATACTAGTACGGAAGTGAGTGCTTTACCAGGAAAATGTAACTGCTCTCAAAATGTAAAACTTCAAAGTCTACTCAGTCCTACTGCTTATCCCGCCAATTGCCAAGGCAAACAAGGCTGCATACTTATTTACAATGTGACCAGTCCTGGTGTTTGCATGGCACTTTTGTAGCCAGCAGTTGTCAGGCATTTACTGCCAGTTATGAAAGAAGGGGCATATGAACTATTAACATATGCCTCACCTTTGGCCACCATTCCAGGGGCCATGTTTCCCACACTGATACTCATGAAGGGACAGCTTAACAAGTGGGTAGCTTGGTTTAGCAGGACTGAGTGGACTTTTTACATTATATTGTTTGAATGCTGTAGGCTGGGGTTCTCAAACTTTGTGATACTGCGCCCACCCTCTAAGTTGCTGGGGGGTAGGGGTTGGGATGGTTGTAGGCTATACATAACTTTGTATTTACAAGCTGAAGTGAGCCCTACATACTTTGTATTCTGTGCTGTACCAAATATATTTAGTCAATGCTTCTTTTTTTAAATCATGCAATTAATTGCATTTTAATCTCTTGACAGGCCCAATTTCTATACATTCTGTGCATCAGTACAATTTCTAGATGTGCAATCTCAGGGCATACAAGTCCACAAAGCACAACTGCTTTTCTGTTCAATCAAATCCGAGTATCCTGCCATTCATCTCAACATGACTTCCTGTGCAAAAGTCAAGTGTGTCAAACCACACACTACAAATATAGCAGCAAGCTACCTGGTAAATCTAGATATTTGGTCTGTATCTATATACAACACACCATACAACTTATTCAATAGAATATAATCATACTAGACTAGATACAAACTCGTGTATATGAAAGTTTATATTAACTATTTCTAGAGTATGCTCACGCGCACGCGCACACACACGCGCGCGACGTGTGTAGGCACGTGCGAGGTCCGCGCCTGCAGCCGGCCCCAGGGAGCCCCGGCCCGTGCGCACGCGGCGAGGGTGCAGCCGGGCGGGCTCGAGGCCGGTCACTGGCCCGCGGGCCAGTGCGCAGGCGCAGCAGGGTGCAGGGCGGTGGCAAACGCCAGGGGGCGCCCGCCCCGCTTCTCCTGCGGGCTGCTGCGGGGGGGGGGGGGGGCTCCGCTGCCCCACACTTGGGGGTCCGAGCCCCGCGCTGCATGGGCCGCGCCGGGGGCTGCCAATACAATGAAGCACTTTCTGAGAGCGGAGGCACAAGACGGTGCCATCGTATCGGCGGCCCCCAGGGGCCTAGCCCCATAGCTCAGCGCCAGCCCCACAACCCCCCCCCGGCCCCATAGCTCAGCGCCAGCCCCACAACCCCCCCCCGATAGCTCAGCGCCAGCCCCACAACCCCCCCCCGACCCCATAGCTCAGCGCCAGCCCCACAACCCCCCCTCCGGCCCCATAGCTCAGCGCCAGCCCCACAACCCCCCCTCCGGCCCCATAGCTCAGCGCCAGCCCCACAACCCCTCCCCCGGCCCCATAGCTCAGCGCCAGCCCCACAACCCCTCCCCCGGCCCCATAGCTCAGCGCCAGCCCCACAACCCCTCCCCCGGCCCCATAGCTCAGCGCCAGCCCCACAACCCCCCCCCCGGCCCCATAGCTCAGCGCCAGCCCCACAACCCCCCCCCCCGGCCCCATAGCTCAGCGCCAGCCCCACAACCCCCCCCCGGCCCCATAGCTCAGCGCCAGCCCCACAACCCCCCCCGGCCCCATAGCTCAGCGCCAGCCCCACAACCCCCCCCGGCCCCATAGCTCAGCGCCAGCCCCACAACCCCCCCCCGACCCCATAGCTCAGCGCCAGCCCCACAACCCCCCCCCGACCCCATAGCTCAGCGCCAGCCCCACAACCCCCCCCCGGCCCCATAGCTCAGCGCCAGCCCCACAACCCCCCCCCGGCCCCATAGCTCAGCGCCAGCCCCACAACCCCCCCCACGGCCCCATAACTCAGCGCCAGCCCCACAACCCCCCCCCCGGCCCCATAACTCAGCGCCAGCCCCACAACCCCCCCCCCGGCCCCATAACTCAGCGCCAGCCCCACAACCCCCCCCCCGGGCCCCATAACTCAGCGCCAGCCCCACAACCCCCCCCCCGGGCCCCATAGCTCAGCGCCAGCCCCACAACCCCCCCCCCCCCCCGGCCCCATAGCTCAGCGCCAGCCCCACAACCCCCCCCCGGCCCCATAACTCAGCGCCAGCCCCACAACCCCCCCCCCCCGGGCCCCATAGCTCAGCGCCAGCCCCACAACCCCCCCCCCCGGCCCTAACCCCCCAGAGATCAGCGCCAGCCCCACGACCCCCCTGCCCCGTACGCCCCCTAGCTCAGCTACAGCCCCAAACCCCCGCCCAGACCAGCGCCAGCCCCACAACACCCCGGCCGCACACCTGAGCGCCAGCCTCAGCCCCCCCAAGCCCACAACCCCCCATCCCCACAGTTCAGCGCCGGCCCCTCACCTAGACCCCCCTAAGAGTCCCACTCCGCTCCCTAGGGATCCCCGGGCCCACCCACCCCACCGAGGGCTCAGTCCCACCCCTCACCCCCTGAAACTAAACCCCCACGGTCCTGGGGGCCACTAAAGCCCCCAGCCCCCCGGGGAGACAAACCCACTGCAGCCCCTCACGTAGCACATGGAGCCCCCAACTCACCCCGAGCCCGGTCCCGCCCCACCCCGACTCCCTCGGGGTTCAACCCCCCAGCCCCATTCAACCCACCGATCCCGGCCCAAGCCCGCTCCCTAGACCTCACCCCCCCCAGCGCCTCATGGCCCCCAGCATCGCAACCCCGCCCTCAGCCTCCTGGGACCCCCCGGTCACCGCCTGCACCCCCGATCTCCTGCCCCCCCCCATCATACCTGCCGGAGTCGCTGCCAGGGTCGGCTCCTGTCCTGCCCCCTGGCTCCTGGGCCTTATAAAGCTGCCCCCCCGCGCCGGCCCCTCGTGCCATTGGCCCCCGGCTTCCCTCGCTCGGCCTGTCCGCCAATCAAGTTCAAGGCCCCCCCGCGCCCCCCACCCCCCCGGAGAACAAAGCCCCGGCCGGCCCCTCCCTGGGGGTTGGGGGGGGAGCGGCTCTGCCCCATGGACGGGATCGGAGCCACGTAGTCTCTGCCCCTCCCAGACCCAGGGCTCCCGGAGCCGGGCGGAGGCAGGACCCCCTTCCAGCCCCCAAAGCTGCCTCAGGCCGGGACCCCCCCCTCGGGTACCCCCGGCTCCTTTCCCCGGGTGTGGGGTGTGACCCCTGGCGGCCAACTCCCAACCCAAGCAGTCCAGGGGCAGCACCCCAGAGCTGGCTGCATCCCAGTGCTAGGCAGGCGGTCTCCCTGGGCGTTATGTGCGGCTGTTCCCTACCTGCCCTGCCCCAGAGCTGGCTGCATGGCTGTGCCCACGAAAGCTCATGATCCCATCTACAAGTTTTGTTAGTCTATAAAGTGCGACCAGACCATTGGCTGTTCTTGAAGCTGATCCTGTACAGACTCATTGGGCTACCCCCGAGGCCTGCATCCCAGCGCCAGGCATGTGGTGTTATATGTGGCTGCTCCCCACTTGCTCCGCCCCAGAGCTGGCTGTATCTGGTGCAATGGTACAAAATGCTTCCGGGCCCTTTGGCTTAGAGAAATGTTCGGTCCCAGCCTGAACTTTCAGTCCAGTCAAACGCAGCCCACAGCCCGCAATCCAGCCCCCCCTCTGTCTGGGCTGGCCACATTCGCCCCAAGAGGCCCTGGGCAGGCACGGGGGGGGGGGGGCGCCTCTGGGCTGGGCCCTGATGGGGGCATCTCCCCTGTCTGGATAGGAGTGGGGAGAGATGGGGGCTTTGGCTTCCAGAGAGCAGGAGAGTACGGATTTACAAATCTTTTTTGGGGAGAATGTCGGCCCCCGCACAGAGCCCCCCAACCGGTCCCCTCCGCCTCACAGAGCCCCCCCAACCTGTCCCCTCCCCCTCACAGACTCCCTCCAGCCCTTCCCGTCCTCACAGACTCCCAGCCGTTCCCCTCCCCCTCACAGAGCCCCCCAACCTGTCCCATCTCCCTCACAGAGTCCCCCCAGCCCTTCCCATCCTCACAGACTGCTAGCCGTTCCCCTCCCCCTCACAGACTCCCCCAACCTGCCCCATCCCCCTCACAGACTCCCCCCAACCCTTCCCATCCTCACAGACCCCCCCAACCTGTCCCCTCCCCCTCACAGAGCCCCCCAACCTGTCCCATCTCCCTCACAGAGTCCCCCAGCCCTTCCCATCCTCACAGACTGCTAGCCATTCCCCTCCCCCTCACAGACCCCCCAACCTGTCCCCTCCCCCGCACAGAGCCCCCCCCAACCTGTCCCATCCCCCTCACAAACTCCCCCCAGCCCTTCCCATCCTCACAGACTGCTAGCCATTCCCCTCCCCCTCACAGACCCCCCAACCTGTCCCCTCCCCCGCACAGAGCCCCCCCAACCTGTCCCATCCCCCTCACAAACTCCCCCCAGCCCTTCCCATCCTCACAGACTGCTAGCCATTCCCCTCCCCCTCACAGACCCCACAACCTGTCCCCTCCTCCGCACAGAGCCCCCCCCAACCTGTCCCATTCCCTCACAGACTCCCCAGCCCTTCCCCCCAGATCCTCTCCAGCCCTTCTCCTGGGGTGGGGATTTCCCCTCACAGACCCCACAGCCCTTCCCTTGGGGAGGGGGATCCCCCCCAGGGATTGGGCCCCACTGACCAGGCAGACTCTCTGCCCTCCCCCATTGACCCCCCCCCCAGGGCCTAGGAGTCATTAAGCTGTTGACCAAAGGTCTGGGCTGCCTGGTGCCCCTGGGGAGGGTGACTCACCCGCCCCACCCTGATTCAATCAGTGTGGGGGGGGGGGGCAGGGGCTCTCTGGGGAAAGTCCCAAAGCCCCAGCGGCTGGGGGGCAACGGGCCCCAAAGGTAGCTCCTGGGGGGAAGGTGCTTGGGGGCCCATGGCCGGAGACCCCAGAGGGGGTAACCCCCCTGCCAGAGCCAGGGGGAGACCCCAGGGGCCTGTCCCCCTCTAACCACTAGCCCCCACTCCCTCTGGCCCTTCTCCCACCCTGCTCCCAGACTCTGCCTGGTCGCCACCCCCAAAGCGCCCTGCACTATGGGGTAGCTCCCAGAATGCACCTGGCTCACGCTGAGGCCCAGCCAACGCCCCCCACCCCTACTGCCAGCCTAGGCCCGGGCAGGGGGCGGGGGGGTGTTGCTGGGTTGAGTTTGGGGCAGCTCTGTGATGGGCAGGGGGCCTGGGGGGGACACTGTGGTGGGGGCAGACTGGCTGGGGGGGTCTCTGGTGGGGGGCAGACGGGCTGGGGGGGTCTCTGTGGAGGGGGCAGACTGGTTAGGGGGATCTCTGTGGTGGGGAGCAGATGGGCTGGGGGGTCTCTGTGGTGGAGGCAGATGGGCTGGGGGGGTCTCTGTGGTGGGGGGCAGACGGGCTGGGGGGGTCTCTGTGGTGGGGGCAGACGGGCTGGGGGGTCTCTGTGCTGCGGGGCAGACGGGCTGGGGGGTCTCTGTGGTGGGGGCAGATGGGCTGGGGGGTCTCTGTGGTGGGGGCAGACGGGCTGGGGGGGTCTCTGTGGTGGGGGGCAGACGGGCTGGGGGGGGTCTCTGTGGTGGGGGCAGACGGGCTGGGGGGGTCTCTGTGGTGGGGGCAGATGGGCTGGGGGGTCTCTGTGGTGGGGGGCAGACGGGCTGGGGGGGTCTCTGTGGTGGGGCAGACGGGCTGGGGGGGGTCTCTGTGGTGGGGCAGACGGGCTGGGGGGTCTCTGTGGTGGGGGGGCAGACGGGCTGGGGGGGTCTCTGGTGGGGCAGACGGGCTGGGGGGGGTCTCTGTGGTGGGGGCAGACGGGCTGGGGAGGCTCCGGTGATGAAACTGGGGGGGGGGCGATCTCTATTGTTCTCCCTGAGCCTTTGTATGTTTGCTTCCCCACCCCACCCCCAGCTCATTTGCAAACTAATCCGGCTCTGCCCTGGGCCCACATTCCTGCATATCGGTGGGGCCCAGGGGGTGGGGAGGGCCCAGCGGGGAAGGGGAAATCTGCCCTAGAGAGACTCTGAAGACAGCGAAAGGCCCGTTTGGTTGGGGGGAGGGAGAGGAGTGGGGGGCTGGGAGCCAGCTGTGCCAGGGCAGTGCGGTCTAGTGGTTGGAACAAAGAGGGGCCTGGGATCCAGGCTCCTGCGTTCTGTCCGCAGCTCTGGGAGGGCAGTGGGGCCTAGTGAGTATGGCAGTTGATGTTTGGGGGTGCAGGTATAAGAGGCTCCCTTGGAGTGTACGTGGGGGGCCCAGGCTGAGGGCAGGGAGCTGGTTATGGGGGGTGGTTCTCTGGGGGGGAGGGGGGTCAGTCTGAGAGCCAGGAAAAAGCAGCACGGTCCGAGTCCTGGTGAATGGGCCGTTTTGAAGGGGTGACAATTTGGGGCCTCAAATATGAGTTTGGGGAGGAGAAAAGAGGAAGGCCAGGATGGGAGATTTGAGGGCAGGTGGGGGTGGGATGGGAGATTTGGGGCAGGATCTGCCTGGGCGGCATCGGGTGGGGCTGAATTTGAGGGGGTGGGATGGGAGATTTGGGGGCAGGATCTGGCCTGGGGCGCAGCGGGTGGAGGCTGAATTTGTGGGGTGGGATGGGAGATTTGGGGGCAGGATCTGGCCTGGGGCGGCAGCGGGTGGGGGCTGAATTTGAGGGGGTGGGATGGGAGATTTGGGGGCAGGATCTGGCCTGGGGTGGCAGCGGGTGGGGGCTGAATTTGAGGGGGTGGGATGGGAGATTTGGGGGCAGGATCTGGCCTGGGGCGGCAGCGGGTGGGGGCTGAATTTGAGGGGGTGGGATGGGAGATTTGGGGGCAGGATCTGGCCTGGGGCAGCAGCGGGTGGGGGCTGAATTTGTGGGGTGGGATGGGAGATTTGGGGGCAGGATCTGGCCTGGGGCAGCAGCGGGTGGGGGCTGAATTTGTGGGGTGGGATGGGAGATTTGGGGGCAGGATCTGGCCTGGGGCGGCAGCGGGTGGGGGCTGAATTTGAGGGGTTGGGATGGAGATTTGGGGGCAGGATCTGGCCTGGGGCGGCAGCGGGTGGGGGCTGAATTTTGAGGGGGTGGGATGGGAGATTTGGGGGCAGGATCTGGCCTGGGGCGGCAGCGGGTGGGGCTGAATTTGAGGGGGTGGGATGGGAGATTTGGGGGCAGGATCTGGCCTGGGGCGGCAGCGGGTGGGGGCTGAATTTGAGGGGGTGGGATGGGAGATTTGGGGGCAGAATCTGGCCTGGGGCGGCAGCGGGTGGGGGCTGAATTTGAGGGGGTGGGATGGGAGATTTGGGGGCAGGATCTGGCCTGGGGCAGCAGCGGGTGGGGGCTGAATTTGAGGGGGTGGGATGGGAGATTTGGGGGCAGGATCTGGCCTGGGGCAGCAGCGGGTGGGGGCTGATTTGAGGGGGTGGGATGGAGATTTGGGGGCAGGATCTGGCCTGGGGCAGCAGCGGGTGGGGGCTGAATTTGAGGGGGTGGGATGGGAGATTTGGGGCAGGATCTGGCCTGGGGCGGCAGCGGGTGGGGGCTGAATTTGAGGGGGTGGGATGGGAGATTTGGGGCAGGATCTGGCCTGGGGCGGCAGCGGGTGGGGGCTGAATTTGAGGGGTGGGATGGGAGATTTGGGGGCAGGATCTGGCCTGGGGCGGCAGCGGGTGGGGGCTGAATTTGAGGGGGTGGATTGGGAGATTTTGGGGCAGGATCTGGCCTGGGGCGGCAGCGGGTGGGGGCTGAATTTGAGGGGGTGGGATGGGAGATTTGGGGGCAGGATCTGGCCTGGGGCGGCAGCGGGTGGGGGCTGAATTTGAGGGGGTGGGATGGGAGATTCGGGGGGCAGGTGGGGTGAGATGAGGGGTTCCACGAGGGGAGCTGGGATGGGCCAGGGGCTGAGACGGGAGGGGCTGGGCTGGCCTGGGGGATTTCAGGGGGTCCAGCCAGGGCGGGGTGGGGTGGGGGTCCCGCCCTGGCTGGCTCTGGCTCCTGCTGGCGGCAGCTCTGCATGTCAATAGCCCTGGAGCCAGCGGGCCCAGCCCGGCTCAATGGGCCATCTCCTGCCCTTTGATATGCAAGGCCCAGCCCTGATGGGCGGGCGGGAGGGGCCCCCAGACCCTGGGTCCGCAGCTCGGTCCTCAGCCCCTCCCCCCCGCTCCTGACACTGAGCCCCCAAACTCAGCGTGCAACCCACAAAGCCTGGGTCCTCACTCTTGTTCTGACAGGGCAGAGGAGGCTAGTGGTTAGAGCAGGTGGGGTCTGGGAGGCAGGACTCTGGGTTCTCTCTCTAGTGGGGCAGAGGGGCCTAGTGGTTAGAGCGGGGGGGGGGGGTCTGGGAGCCAGGACTCTGGGTTCTCTCTCTGGTGGGCAGAGGAGGCTAGTGGTTAGAGCGGGGTGGGGTCTGGGAGCCAAGACTCTGGGTTCTCTCTCTGGTGGGCAGAGGAGGCTAGTGGTTAGAGCGGGGGGGTCTGGGAGCCAGGACTCTGGGTTCTCTCTCTGGTGGGCAGAGGAGGCTAGTGGTTAGAGCGGGGGGGGGGGGTCTGGGAGCCAGGACTCTGGGTTCTCTCTCTGGTGGGCAGAGGGGGCTAGTGGTTAGAGCCGGGGGGGGGGGGTCTGGGAGCCAGGACTCTGGGTTCTCTCTCTGGTGGGCAGAGGAGGCTAGTGGTTAGAGCGGGGGGGGGTCTGGGAGCCAGGACTCTGGGTTCTCTCTCTGGTGGGCAGAGGAGGCTAGTGGTTAGAGCGGGGGGGCGGGTCTGGGAGCCAGGACTCTGGGTTCTCTCTCTGGTGGGCAGAGGGGGCTAGTGGTTAGAGCGGGGGGGGGGGTCTGGGAGCCAGGACTCTGGGTTCTCTCTCTGGTGGGCAGAGGGGGCTAGTGGTTAGAGCCGGGGGCTGGCTGGGATGCAAGTTGCCTCGTCCCATGTTGGAGCAGCCCCGTCTGAGCTGGTCTCTGTGTAACGGCGCCAGCCCTGGAGCGCAGCGAGGGGCCCGTCCCGCAGCCCAGGACCCAGGCTCTGCGTGGGGGGGAGACGCCGGCCTGCCCAGGGGCCCCCCCGCTCAGCTTGCAGGCCGGGGCCACGCGGCTGCAGATCCCTCCCCCCATGGCAGCTCAAACCGCATGAAACCAGCATGGCGCTGCCGTCACACGGCCTCCTTCCCAGCCTGGCCCCTCGTGCCCCTGGGCCAGCTGCCCCCCTCCCCCAGGGTGGCATGAACCAGCCCGGCTCTGCCCTGCCCGGGGGATCGAGACTGGGCCCCTCTCCCCCCGCGGAGGAAAGGCACCGAGTCCCGTCCCCCACCCTCAAGCCAGCAAGTCGCCCGAAACCCACCTCGATTTGTCCCCTCCCCCTGGGTCCCAGCCCCCTGCTCTAACCACTAGGCCCCGCTCCCCTCCCCGAGCCAGGGGGAGAACCCAGACATCCCAGCTCCCAGCCCCCCTGCTCTAACCTCTAGGCCCCGCTCCCCTCCCCGAGCCAGGGAGAGAACCCAGACATCCTGGCTCCCAGCCCCCCTGCTCTAACCTCTAGGCCCCGCTCCCCTCCCCGAGCCAGGGAGAGAACCCAGACATCCTGGCTCCTAGCCCCCCTGCTCTAACTACTAGGCCCCGCTCCCCTCCCCGAGCCAGGGAGAGAACCCAGACATCCTGGCTCCTAGCCCCCCTGCTCTAACCACTAGGCCCCGCTCCCCTCCCCGAGCCAGGGAGAGAACCCAGACATCCTGGCTCCCAGCCCCCCTGCTCTAACCACTAGGCCCCGCTCCCCTCCCCGAGCCAGGGAGAGAACTCAGGTATCCTGGCTCCCAGCCGTATCCTTGGTGCCCAGAGGGCGGCACGGTGACTCTCGCTGGTGGGGTGGCTGCGTCCCGTGGGGTGATCTTTTGTCTGGGTCATGGTGGCAGCTGCAATGTTGAGCCCATGGAACGGGGGGGAGGGGGCGGGATGTTTCCCCAGGACAGCTTGTGCCTTCTTGCCTGTGGTGGGCAGAGGGGCACATCCCGGAGAATGTCCCACGGGGCCATTAACGGAGGGTACGTCTACACTCCAGCACTAATTCGAACTAACTTAATCGAGTGGACCCTGGACCGGGGTTAAGGCTGGCCGGAAGCAGCGCCGGCAGGGCAGCAGGTTAGGACTTGGAGCGTGGAGCTGCTGTCTCAGGCTAGCCGAGGGCTGTGCTTAAAGGGACCCGACCCCCACCCCGGACAGACAGTTCTCAGGGTTCCCCACTTGCTTGTCTACCTCGATGAGGGACAGCAAAGCAGTCCTGGCTTGGAGTGCCCTGAGCGCCCACACTCGGCACGTCACAGCACTCGGCCATCAGCCCGGCTGCACTTGCCGCAGGCTGCCATCTGGGGAGAGGGGTCAATCGGGGGGCTGCAGGAGAGCTTCCACCCCAAGGAGCCTGCAGAGCCACCCCAGTCCTCCCCATCGGGGGCTCATACCCCAATCCTCCCTCACATCCTTCTGCTTACCCTTCCCTAGCCCCCCTTCCTGATGTACAAAATAAAGGACACGTGTGTTCAAAAATAGAAACTCTCTTTATTGAACAAAACTCGGGGGGGGGGGGGTTAACCTCTGGGGAGACTGGGAAAAGGAGGTGGGAGAGGGGAAGAGAGAGGGTGGGAGAGGGGAGGAGGAAACCTGGGGGGAGGGAGCTGGAAGGGGGAAGCCAGGGGAAGGAGGAGGAGGGGAAGTATAAAACTATGGTACGCCGTATCTTCAGTACTGTGTACAGATGTGATCTCCTCACCTCGAAAAAGATATTTTGGCCTTGGAAAGGGTTCAGAAAAGGGCAACAAAAATGATCAGGGCTTTGGAACGGGTCCCATATGAGGAGAGGCTAAAGAGACTGGGACTTTTCAGCTTAGAAAAG
Source organism: Pelodiscus sinensis (assembly GCF_049634645.1). Lineage (NCBI taxonomy): Eukaryota > Metazoa > Chordata > Testudines > Trionychidae > Pelodiscus > Pelodiscus sinensis. The sequence continues at coordinate 308,919 of NW_027466045.1, forward strand.
AGGAGACTGAGGGGGGACAGGATAGAGGTCTATAAAAGCACGAATGGTGTAGAGAGGTTGAATAAAGAAAAGTTCTTCATTAGTTCCCATAATAAAAGGACTAGAGGACACCAGATGAAATGAATGGGTAGCAGGCTTCAAACTAATAAAAGAAAGTTCTTCTTCACAAAGCAAATAGTCAACCTGTGGAACTCCTTGCTGCAGGAGGCTGTGAAGGCTAGAACTAGAACAGACTTTAAAGAGAAGTTAGATAAAGTCATGGAGGTGGGGTCCATGGAGTGCTATTAGCCAGGGGGTAGGAATGGTGTCCCTGGCCTCTGTTTGTGGAAGGCTGGAGATGGATGGCACGAGACAAATGGCTTGGTCATTGTCTTCGGTCCATACCCTCCGGGGTAGCTGGTGTTGGCTGCTGTCGGCAGACAGGCTACTGGGCTAGATGGACCTTTGGTCTGACTCAGTACGGCCATTCTTATGTTCTAGGCTCAGGGTCGGGGGTCTCACTGGACCACCTTGATTTTCATGCAAACCTGCTCCTGGGTTCGCATGTGGCCTTTGGTGGCCAGGCTGGCAGCTCTCCTGCCCTGGACGGCCGCTTTCCTGTGCCTAGTGCGGAGATCATGGACGTTGGAGGCCTCCCCCCACACCTGGACGAGGTCCATGATCTCCGCACTAGACCAGGCGGGCACCCGCCTCTTGCGGCCCCGGGCAGGCTCCCGGGAGCCGCCAGCCTGGTCCCGGGAAGAGGCGGAGGGCTGGGTGGCAGCGGGTGGCTGGCTCGTGCCGTGCCAGGTGCAGGGTCTGCTGGCTGGGTGCTGGCAGGCTTGTACCTGGCACGGGCACCATAGCCAGACCATGCCCCTTTAGGGGCTCTGGGGCCGGGAGGGGGGGCAGACGAGTTTCCCTGGTGGTGCTCAGAGTGGCCACCAAGGAAAGCTGGGGAGGGCTAGCCTCCCACTAGTTCGAATTAAGGGACTACACAGCCCTTAATTTGAACTAGTTAATTCGAACTAGGCTTAGTCCTCGTAGAATGAGGTTTACCTAGTTCGATCTAAGCGCTCCGCTAGTTCCAATTAAGTTCGAACTAGCGGTTCGCAGGTGTAGCGCCTATCAAAGATAATTCAAACTAACGGCTTTTAGTTCAAATTAACTTTGTAGTGTAGACAGACCCGGAGAGATTCCCTGCAGCTTCCCGAACCCTTCTGCCAACAGAGATCATAGCTCCCCTTGTGCCCGGCACTGCCCAGACCCCGGCCGAGACCAGGACCCCGACGTGCCCATCCCCTCTCTTCATATGGGACCTGTTCCAAACCCCTGATCATTGTAGGTGCCCTTTTCTGAACCCTTTCCAAGGCCAAAATATCTTTTTCGAGATGAGGAGACCACATCTGTACTCAGTACTGAAGATACGGCGTACCATAGTTTTATACTTCCCCTCCTCCTTCTTCCCCTGGCTTCCCCCTTCCAGCTCCCTCCTCCCAGGTTTCCCCCTCCCCTCTCCCACCCTCTCTCTTCCCCTCTCCCACCTCCTTTTCCCAGTCTCCCCAGAGGTTAACCCCCCCCGAGTTTTGTTAAATAAAGAGAGTTTCTATTTTTGAACACACGTGTCCTTTATTTTTTACATCAAGAAGAGGGGCTAGGGAGGGGTAAATGGAAGGAAGTGAGGGAGGAATGGGGCATGAGCCCCCAATGGGGAGGACTGGGGTGGCACCTCGGGGTGGAAGCTCTCCTGCAGCCCCCCGATTGACCCCCCCGGATGGCAGCCTGCGGCAAGTGCAGCCGGGCTGATGGCCGAGTGCTGTGATGTGCCGAGTGTGGGCGCTCAGGGCACTCCAAGCCAGGACTGCTTTGCTGTCCCTCATCGAGGTAGACAAGCGAGCGGGGAACCCTGAGAACTGTCTGTCCGGGGTGGGGGTCGGGTCCCTTTAAGCACAGCCCTCGGCTAGCCTGAGGCAGCAGCTCCACGCTCTAAGTCCTAACCTGCTGCCCTGCCGGCACTGCTTCCGGCCAGCCTTAACCCCGGTTCAGGGTCCACTCAAGTTAGTTCGAATTAGTGCTGTAGTGTAGATGTGCCCTAACTGTCCCGGTCAGGTGGTCGATAATAGATCCCTACTGTTATATGCTTATTAGAGCAGGGAATTACTATCCATAGCAGCTCTATGGAACATGTGGATTCACTTAAGATTTTTACTTCATTTGATTCTAAATTTCCTTTCACATATAGTGCCTCCCCCCCCCCCCCCCCCCCCGCACGACCTGTTCTGTCCTTCCGATATATTTTGTACCCCGGATATCATTGTGTCCCTTTGACTGTCCTCACTCCACCAAGTTTCTGTGATGCCTATTCTATCAGTATCCACGGCACTCTCGTTTACCCAGCTTATTTTTTAGACTTCGAGCATTTGTGTACACGCACTTTGAAAACTTGCCACTGTTTAGTCGTCTGCCCTGTTCTGATGTGTCAGATTCTTTTGTATGTGAATGTTTTTCATCTGATCTGGCCCGTACTTTATCCTCCTCCATCCTCTCCTCCTGACTAAAACCGAGAGAATCTCTATCGATAGACTCTCCTCTGATAGGCACCTGCGTCCGCTCCGCGTGCTCCTCTGCACCAATCAGCTTTCCCCCATCTCTTAGTTTAAAAACTGCTCTGCGACCTTTTTAATGTTAAGTGCCAGCCGTCTGGATCCACTTTGGTTTAGGTGGAGCCTGTCCCTCCTGTATAGGCTCTCCCTCTCCCAAAAGTGTCCCCAGTTCCTTATAAAGCTAAACCCCTTCTCCCTACACCCTCGTCTCATCCACGCATTGAGACTCTGACGCTCTGCCTGGCCTCTGTCTCTTCTGCTGGTTGCTTTACTCGCAGCCTCGCGGCTAGAGAATCGCAGGGACAGCCCGTGTTTTCAGGCCAGTTCTCTGAAAACATCTACGTGATGTGGCGAGATCAACCAGATGAGGACTGCTGGGCTTGAAAGGGAGATGACCAAGGCGGGGAGATGGCAGAGGTCCGTAACATCGTGAAAGGGGAGGAGAAAGGCAATACGGATGTGTTATTTACTCCTCATAACACAAGAGCTAGGGGTCGCCCAATGCAGTGAACAGGCAGCACATTTGAAACTCAGTGTTTCTTCACACAGAGCCCAGCCAACCTGTGGAACTCCTCGCTGGAGGAACTTGTGAAGACCAAGAGTATAATAGGTTTCAAAAGAGAGGTAGATAAATTGAGGGAGGACGGGGCCGTCAATGGCTATGAGCAGGTTAATCCAACTGTGACTGTGTTCCCATGTAAGGTCTTCTATGAAGATCTGCAGCACAGGGACCGGCTTCCTCTGCATGGGCGGGAGATTTTGGTTCACTCTCAGGCCCGGTCTGCTTTGCACACATAGGTCAGAAGCTCATGGCGACCCAGTAATGGATGTGTCCACCCTTTGCTCCCGCTAAGGGGACTGCCCGGCTACACTGCTTAAAAAAGGGACGGCGAATGAGACTGAACATCTTCTTGCCTTGGTCTCAAGCCACGAGACGCCCACGTCTCGAATGCTGCAGGCTGATGGGGCCGCCGCATCTCAAAAAAGATCTCTTGGTGTTGGGAAGGGGTCAGAGAAGGGCAACAAAAATGAGGAGTTTGGAGCAGCTGCTGTGTGAGGGGGCTTTTCAGCTGGGAATAGAGGAGACGCAGAGGTCTAGAACATCACGACAGGTGGGGAGAAAGTGACTAAGGAAAAGGGGTCACCAAATGAAATTAACATGCAGGAGGACTACAGCAAACAGGTCCATGTGGTCTAGCAGTTAGGATCCCTTGTTTTCCCCTAGACAGTCTGGGTTTGGATGGGCTCCCCTGGGTGGCAATGAATAAGGTTGCTTTTAATGGGTAGCAGCTTTAAAACCCAAGGCGTATTTCTTCACACAATGCACAGCTAACCTGTGGAACTCCTTGCCACAGGGTGTTGTGAACAGCAGGACTTCAACAGGTCTCAAAAGAGCGAGATAAATTCATGGAGGGCAAGTTCATCAATGGCTATTGGGCAGGTAGGGTGTCCCTGGCTGCTATTGGTTCAAGGCTGGGAATGGGGATGGGGTGGATTCATTGGGTGGTTCCCTGTTCCGATCACTCGCTCAGAGCCCCCTGGTGCTGGCCACTGTGGGCAGACAGGACACTGGGCTGGACGGACTTTTGGTCTGACCCAGTGTGGGAGCTCCTATGTTCTTAGATATTCATCCATCTAATCGTCTAAATATTTAACCCGTCCATACATCTAGCCATATAAATACTACATCTATCCACACAGCCCTTTGGGCCATCTAAATACCCCATCCATCCATCCATCCATCCATCCATCCATCCATCCATCCATCCATCCATCCGCCAGGCAAATACCCCATCCATCCGTCCACCAACCATCTCAATACCCCATCGATCGATTCATCCATCCATCCATCCATCCATCCATCCATCCGCCATGCAAATACTCCATCCATCTATCCACCATCCAAATACCCCATCCATCCGTCCACCAACCATCTCAATACCCCATCGATCGATTCATCCATCCATCCATCCATCCATCCGCCATGCAAATACCCCATCCATCCATCCATCCATCCATCCATCCATCCATCCATCCATCCATCTGTCCACCAACCATCTCAATAACCCATCGATCGATTCATCCATCCATCCATCCATCCATCCATCCATCCGCCATGCAAATACTCCATCCATCTATCCACCATCCAAATACCCCATCCATCCATCCATCCATCCATCCATCCATCCATCCATCCATCTACCATCTAAATACTGCTCTCGGCGGTTCATTCCCCTATGGTCTAGCTGTCAGGATTCCTGGTTTTCACCCAGGCAGCCTGGGTCCAACTGCCAGTGTGGGAAGAGGACAGGTGTTTGTTTGTTTTGCCACGGCGGTGAGGCGCTGGAATACACCGTGGAGGGGGGTTGTGGAATCTCCACCCTGGGGATATTTCAGAGCAGGCTGGACGGACGCCTGCCAGGGATGGGCTAGCTGCTTGGTGCTGCCGAGAGGACAGGGACTGGATGTGATGGTCTTTCGAGGGCCCTTCCAGTTCTGGGATCTGTGGTTCTACCCAAAGTCTTTCCCCAAGCGATGGGCAGCGGAGCCGGCGGCGGCCGCCCAGTGGAAGGCACTAGGGGGTCTCCCCGATGCGTCACACTAATTCTTCGGCCTTAGCCAAACCGGCAGCCTGCCCCCCGTGTCGCTGGGGGTCTCTTGTTCAGTTTGCACTCTCGGGCGCCGTCGGAGAGACTTCGGTGTCTGGACGCCCGCTCCCTGTCGAGCCCCTGCCCCGGCGTGGCCCCTCGCCTGCAGCATCCACGTGGCCGTCATGCAGCTGAGAAGAGGCGTTTCATTGGGATTTAACGGGGACTCGGTTAATTCCATTCACTACTGGATGACACCGAACAGAGGGCCGGCGACTTTAATACCCAAACCTGGTGCCCTCTAAAGAGGGAGCTAATCTGGTTTAAATAAGTCAACTGAACATATTTTGCACACACGTTTCCTGAGTGTGCCCATGTAGACAAGCACCAAGGTATCCGCCCAGGGACGTAGCGGAGTACTTAGATCCGGGTGATATGGGGTGAAGACATTCTGGATCCATGGTCCCCCCCAAAGTGATATGGGTCGGGGTGATTGGATCCATGCCCCCCACTGATATGGGGCAGGGGTGTCTGGATCCATGGTCCCCCCACTGATATGGGGCAGGGGTGTCTGGATCCATGGTCCCCCCACTCATATGGGGCAGGGGTGTCTGGATCCATGGTCCCCCCCACTCATATGGGGCAGGCTGCTGGGATCTGTATGTCTGTCTAATTCTTTCCACTCACAGCAACTTCTAAACTTTTTCTCTTCTCCTCCCCCGAGTCCCAAGTTTCCTTGTTTGCAGCTCTAGCTAATGAGTCACGGGAGGGTTGGGGTGAGGATCGGGCACTGAGGGGGCCTAGCACTAATTGTGTTTGTTAGTGCCAGCCTCGGGGGGTTCATTAGCGCTATTCACCCCGGGGACGGGCGTCCGCAGCCTCAGTGCAGCTAATTCTGCTAATTCTGTAGGGAGGGGGGAGTTTTGAGTGGCCCACCCTCGAAGGGCTGCGAATAGGAACTGGGGCACTTCCTTACCGTCATGCCCTTCTCCTCTGGGCACTGAATTGGCCAGGTGGGAGCCCCGGTTCTATTCCCTATACCTCCCCTTCGCCCGCGTCCTTCACCAGGTCTTGCGGGCCCACAGTCGGGGCGAAATTGAACCTGTTTTCCCAGCGGGGAGAGGTACCTAGCGGGGTCGTTTGGCCTGGGACCAGCGCTGATCAACATACTGATCCGCCAGCAGGAGAAAGGGGTGAGCAGAGCGGCGGCGCTACACAGGGATCTCCCCACAGCGGGTGCCGGGGAGGCCAGAGGAAACTGCAAGGAACGGGCAAAATGAAGCAAAGGACGGGGCCTAAGACAGCCGGTCCCATCCAAGGGTGAGATCTTTGGCATCGTTGTGTGGAGTCCCTGGACATACCCGCGCCGCCTGCAGGGCAGGCAAAAAGCGAACCGAATTTGGGGAGCATTAGGAAAGGGATAGAGGCTCAGACAGAAAATAGCCCATAGCCCCTGGTGAATCCATGGGGCGCCCGCACCTCGCATACTGCGCGCTGATCTGGGTGCCCCATCCCAAAAAAGATGTGTTAGGAAAAGTCCAGAAAAGGGCAACCCAAAAGATGAGGGGTGTGGAACGGCTGCCACGTGGGGAGAGATTAACGAGACTGGGGCTTTTCAGTGTGGAGAAGAGACGTGTAAGGGAGATATGGGAGGATTCTGTCACCCAACGCACAGTTGACCTGTGGAACTCCTTGCTGGGGGAAGTTGGGAAAGTAGAGCTGGGTTCTGAAAAAGGCCGAGATCTGTTCCTGCAAGGCAAGTCCATCAATAGCCATGAGCCAAGGTGGTCAGGGAGGCAGCCCCAGGCCGGGGTGTCCCTAAACATCCTCTGGGTGGGATACCTGGAGCTGGGTCTCCCCATAACTATTCATTCCCACCTGGCACCAGCTGCGCTCTGAGACAGCTGCTGGGCTAGATGGACCCTGGACTGCCCCATCCGGCTGCTCTTATCTTCTGATGGTTCCCCAGCATGACATTCTGGGTCGGCCCCTCTTTTCTCCGGCCAGCTCCAGGGAGCCCCATGGCTTGGGAACCTTCCCACCTTTCCTGAAACATGGGGCACCCAGAACTGGAGGTACCTCCCTTTGCACCCCCTTTCTCAGCACCATCCCCTGCTGTCAATGCCCCCCTGGCCTCCCCCAGCACTTGGCCACCCAGAGATTCACTCCCTGTTTGATTTTTCCTTCCTCAGCTGGGTACCTCGCACGTGTGTGTTTCCCCTGCTCCAGTTCAGCGCCGTGCCCCGATTTGTCCTGCCCTAGCCCTGGCCCCCAAAGGGCTGCCCGCCCCTCCTCACAGCGGGGGGACTAGCAACTTGAGCCGAGCTGCTCATGAAAATACCGGGGCTCAGTGGGCCCACGAGACTCACCCGTTGGGTTCGACAGCGACCCTCTGAAAGCGCCTCCTGGAGTCCCGAGCTCCTAGGGCTCAGACATTCAATGGCTGGAAAAAAGAGCCAGATACGTCCCTGGAGGGTGGGTCCATCGATGGCTGCTGGCCAGGCTGGGCTGGAGGGCGTCTCTGGCCTCTGGCTGGCCGAGGCGGGGAAGGGCTGGAGTACTGGGGCGGCAGCGGAGGGATCACTGGATGGTTCCTTGTTCTGTTCACTCGCCTTGGGGCACCTGGCCGCTGCCGGCGACAGGCCTCTGGCTGGACCGACCTGTGGTCTGACCCCGTGCGGGGGTTGGAATGTCCTGATGTTCGTCCATCGAACGCTCTAAACATTTCACCCCTCCGCCATCTAGACATATAAACGCTGCGTCTGTCCACACACCCGTTCATCCATCTCAATACCCCGTCCATCCACCTACCATCCACCCATCCATCCATACTACCACCATCTAAACACCCCGTCCATCCACCTACCATCCACCCATCCATCCCTCCTTCCACCATCTCAATACCCCGTCCATCCACCTACCATCCACCCATCCATCCATACTACCACCATCTAAACACCCCGTCCATCCACCTACCATCCACCCATCCATCCATACTACCATCATCTAAACACCCCGACCATCCACCTACCATCCACCCATCCATCCCTCCTTCCACCATCTAAACACCCCGACCATCCACCTACCATCCACCCATCCATCCCTCCTTCCACCATCTAAACACCCCGTCCATCCACCTACCATCCACCCGTCCATCCCTCCTTCCACCATCTCAATACCCCGTCCATCCACCTACCATCCACCCATCCATCCCTCCTTCCACCATCTAAATACCCCGTCCATCCACCTACCATCCACCCATCCATCCCTCCTTCCACCATCTAAATACCCCGTCCATCCACCTACCATCCACCCATCCATCCCTCCTTCCACCATCTAAATACCCCGTCCATCCACCTACCATCCACCCATCCATCCCTCCTTCCACCATCTAAATACCCCGTCCATCCACCTACCATCCACCCATCCATCCCTCCTTCCACCATCTAAATACCCCGTCCATCCACCTACCATCCACACCCATCCATCCCTCCTTCCACCATCTAAATACCCCGTCCATCCACCTACCATCCACCCATCCATCCCTCCTTCCACCATCTCAATACCCCGTCCATCCACCTACCATCCACCCATCCATCCCTCCTTCCACCATCTAAATACCCCGTCCATCCACCTACCATCCACCCATCCATCCCTCCTTCCACCATCTCAATACCCCGTCCATCCACCTACTATCCACCCATCCATCCCTCCTTCCACCATCTCAATACCCCGTCCATCCACCTACCATCCACCCATCCATCCCTCCTTCCACCATCTAAACATCCCGTCCATCCACCTACCATCCACCCATCCATCCCTCCTTCCACCATCTAAACACCCCGTCCATCCACCTACCATCCACCCATCCATCCCTCCTTCCACCATCTAAATACCCCGTCCATCCACCTACCATCCACCCATCCATCCCTCCTTCCACCATCTAAACATCCCGTCCATCCACCTACCATCCACCCATCCATCCCTCCTTAAAACCATCTAAATACCCCGTCCATCCACCTACCATCCACCCATCCATCCCTCCTTCCACCATCTAAACACCCCGTCCATCCACCTACCATCCACCCATCCATCCCTCCTTCCACCATCTAAACACCCCGTCCATCCACCTACCATCCACCCATCCATCCCTCCTTCCACCATCTAAACACCCCGTCCATCCACCTACCATCCACCCATCCATCCCTCCTTCCACCATCTAAATACCCCATCCATCCACCTACCATCCACCCATCCATCCCTCCTTAAAACCATCTAAATACCCCGTCCATCCACCTACCATCCACCCGTCCATCCCTCCTTCCACCATCTAAATACCCCGTCCATCCACCTACCATCCACCCGTCCATCCCTCCTTCCACCATCTAAATACCCCGTCCATCCACCTACCATTCACCCATCCATCCCTCCTTCCACCATCTAAATACCCCGTCCATCCACCTACTATCCACCCATCCATCCCTCCTTCCACCATCTAAATACCCCATCCATCCACCTACCATCCACCCATCCATCCCTCCTTCCACCATCTAAATACCCCGTCCATCCACCTACCATCCACCCATCCATCCCTCCTTCCACCATCTAAATACCCCGTCCATCCACCTACCATCCACCCATCCATCCCTCCTTAAAACCATCTAAATACCCCGTCCATCCACCTACCATCCACCCATCCATCCATCCTTCCACCATCTAAATACCCCGTCCATCCACCTACCATCCACCCATCCATCCCTCCTTCCACCATCTCAATACGCCGTCCATCCACCTACCATCCACCCATCCATCCCTCCTTCCACCATCTAAACACCCCGTCCATCCACCTACCATCCACCCATCCATCTCTCCTTAAAACCATCTAAACACCCCGTCCATCCACCTACCATCCACCCATCCATCCCTCCTTAAAACCATCTAAACACCCCATCCATCCACCTACCATCCACCTACCATCCACCCATCCATCCCTCCTTCCACCATCTAAACACCCCGTCCATCCACCTACCATCCACCCATCCATCCACCCACCCATCCATCCATCTATCCACCATCTAAACACCCCGTCCATCCACCTACCATCCACCCATCCATCCACCCATCCATCCATCTATCCACCATCTAAACACCCCGTCCATCTACCTACCATCCATCCATCCATCCATCCATCCATCATCTAAACACCCCATCCATCCACCTACCACCCATCCATCCATCCATCCATCCATCCATCCATCCATCCACCATCTAAACACCCCGTCCATCCACCTACCACCCATCCATCCATCCACCCACCTACCATCTAAAAACTCCATCCATCTATCCACCATTGAAATAGTCCATCCAGCCATACAGCCATCTGTTCATCCATATAGACAGCTCTATAGTCTGTCCGTCCTCTGTATTAGCAGCTGTGGTCTAGTGGCTAGGCTTCCTGATTTACTCCCTGGGTTCAGCTCTCAGTGTGGGATTGAGGAAGCTTGTTTTCAATCGGTAGCAGATTTCAAGCATGTGGTCTTTTGGATGCTGCTTGTAATTATTAGAACTGGGAGCATTGGCTGTCGGCAGTCTGGAAGCCCAGGGAACAGGAAGAAGATTAGCTGGGGCTGAGTGAGAGCTACAGAGGGATGCAGCAGCTTTGTAAAGAGGTTTCACTTTTGGTAAATAAAGTCCTGTTGAGGTTTGTTAATACGTTGCTTGCACGATACAACAAAACACCAGGGATGTGTCTAGACTGGCAGGTTTTTCCGCAAAAGCAGCTGCTTTTGTGGAAAAACGTGCCAGCTGTCTACACTGACCGCTTGAATTTCCACAAGAACACTGACTTCCTACTGTCTGAAATCAGTGCTTCTTGCGGAAATACGATGCTGCTCCGTTAGGGCAAAAGTCCTTTTGCACAAAGCTTTTGCGCAAAAGGGCCAGTGTAGACAGCTCAGATTTGTTTTGCGCAAAAAAGCCCCGATCACGAAAATGGCGATCGAGGCTTTTTTGTGCAAAAGCGCGTCTAGATTGGCACGGACGCTTTTCCGCAAAAAGTGCTTTTGTGGAAAAGTGTCCTGCCAATCTAGATGCTCTTTTCTGCAAATGCTTTTAATGGAAAACTTTTCCGTTAAAAGCATTTGCGGAAAATCCTGCCAGTCTAGACATAGCCCAGATGTATTTCTTCACAGATAACCTGTGGAACTCCTTGCCAGAGGATGTTGTGAAGAACAGGACTGTAACAGGGTTGAAAAAAGGAGATAAATTCATGGAGGACAGGTCCATCAATGCTTATTGGGCAGGGATTGTGTCCATCCACCATCTCAAGCAGGGGTGGGCAAGAGGCTGGCCCGCCAAGCCACTAGATCCGGCCTGCGGCTGCCTCTCTGGAACCCTTAAGCACAACGCAGCAGCATCTGCTTTCAGCGTGGCTGCTCTATTCTGGGAGCAAGGAAGGAGGCTTTGTGCTCCGCCCCGCCCCACAGCAAAAGCTCTCAGCTCCCATTGGCCAGTTTCCGACCCCAATAGGAGCTGAGATATTTTGCTGGCGGCAGGGTCAGCCAATGAAGCCTCTTCTCTCCCTCCTTCCCCCTGCCCGGAGCAGAGCCACATGGAGCAGCTTGCGACTGCAGCCTACAGGTTCCTGCAGGGCTGCTGGCTGGGAGCTGCCTAGGTAAGCGCCTCCCAGCCAGAGCCTGCCTCTGGCACCCCACCCCCTTCCTCCCCCCAACTACTTCTAGCAGGGCCTCATCTCCCTGCTCCCGTAGGCTAGCGCAGTGGGCCCATCGTACCTGGTATCCTGCCTTCAAGCGGCTGCTAGCAGAGCGATGCACAAAGAACTAGGAGGTTCCTTGGCCCCCCAAAGTCAGCAGGCTACTGTCCCTTTCAGGGGGCGCCAGTGAGTCTTCTCTGACTCCGGCGGGTCAGGGTCCCAGCTCCGCCTTTCCGTCATGTGGCAGTGAGTTCCGCCGGTGGCCGGCGACTAGAAAGCCAATTTCGTGTGTTCCTCATTCAGATTCATGTCCCAAAGGGGCGGCTCACCCCAGGCCTTCCGGTCTGCGGGAACCTGCGACGTCCTGCATCGGCCTTTGCGTTTCCAAGGCAGCCGGAAAGACGGCGTTGCCCTTGAGACGAAACCCCAACTCGTTTTGTGGGGAGAGCCAGAGCAGCGCCCCGTTTCCGCAGTCTCCTGCTTTTCGCGCCGTGAGGTAAATAGGCGTCGCTTCAGTAGAGCCGGCTCGCGTTGCAGGGTCTGAGCGCGACTCAGCTATGACTTGTAATGGTCCAGCTGGGCTGAGAAGGACTCGCTTTTCTGAGGGGTCCCATTTTACAGACCCGGGTTCAAGCCCCGCTGCCGACGCCCCAGGTCTGTTGGCTTCGCACGTGGGCCCTGCGGGGCTCTACCGCCGGCGCCTAGCGCCAAGGAGCTCTTCGCGAAGGCTGGGGAGTGAATGTCACTGGCCCGTCTCGGTGGGCTCGGTGCCTCGGGGTTACAAACGGCTACAGGGACCGCGTGGGCGGATTCCCACCGCGAAGGAGCGAAGTGGGACCCAGCGGGCTCGGGACCAGCGCGGGGCGGAGGGAGACGGATGTTTTGTACGTCCCGGCAGGCGTGTGGGCCGCTTGCCCTTTCACGGTGAGAAAGTTTTATGTTCTTGGCACCACAGCCCCTCCTGGCATTAACGAATTAGCGTCTGACCCCCCTGCCTGCTGGAGACCAGGTTGGGGAAGGGCAGAAGGGCGCAAGCTGTGGTCTGGAGGGGAAGGAAGAGCCTTAGGTGAGGGGTGGGGAGAGGGCGGGGCCACAGGGGAAGGGGTGGGGAGAGGGCGGGGCCACAGGGGAAGGGGCGGGGAGAGGGCGGGGCCGTAGAGGGAGAGGCGGGGAGAGGGTGGGGACACAGGGGAAGGGGCAGGGAGAGAGTGGGGCTGCAGGGGAAGGGGCAGGGCCACAGGGAAGGGGTGGGGAGAGGGCGGGGCCACAGGGGAAGGGGCGGGGAGAGGGCGGGGCCGTAGAGGGAGAGGCGGGGAGAGGGCGGGGCCACAGGGAAGGGGTGGGGAGAGGGCGGGGCCACAGGGGAAGGGGTGGGGAGAGGGCGGGGCCACAGGGGAAGGGGCGGGGAGAGGGCGGGGCCACAGGGAAGGGGCGGGGAGAGGGCGGGGCCACAGGGAAGGGGTGGGGAGAGGGCGGGGCCTCGGGGAAGGGGCGGGGAGAGGGCGGGGCCACAGGGAAGGGGTGGGGAGAGGGCGGGGCCACAGGGAAGGGGCGGGGAGAGGGCGGGGCCTCGGGGAAGGGGAGGAATAGGGGCGGGGCCTCACAGTGGGGGTGGAGCATCCCCGAGGGAAAGCCGAAGTCAATGCAGCTGGGTGTTCGGGAAGGGATGGCGAGCGGGTGCCGAGAGGGATTTGACCCGGATTTGGCCCGGGGGCAGCCAGGGGCTGCTGGGACCCTGCGTCCCGCTCTGGCCCCACAGGGCAGGGAGCTGGGAGAGTGAGCGTAACAGGGGGATGGGCTACTTGGGTGGCCCTGCCTAGGCGGGGACGGAGAGTTCACAGCAGGCTCTCCTCTCTGGCAGGCTGTGCCCCCCGCGAGCCCCACATCTCATTCCCAGTCCCTGCCCCCCAGACGTCACGGGCCACCTCCCCCTGTGATTCCTTGTCCCCCCCCCCCCTTCCCATGCATGGCCCCGACCCCAGGCTCCGACTGCCTGGGGCTGGCTGGAAGACTCCTTCCTGACCCTGCGCTGCCCTGAGGCATGAGGGTGGCTCAGCCGCGGGCTGGCTGCCAAGTTGCCGGGGTCGGGGGTCCGGGGCCACACGTGGCCCCGGGGAGGAGATGGCCCAGGGGCCGCAGGAGGGGAGGAGCGAAATGGCCGTTTCCCCGAGTGGACCTCAGGGTGCCGAGAGGCGCCGAAAGGTGGTGGGGCCCCTGGGCCCCCATCTTATCTCCTGCCCTTCCGCACATGCCGGCTGGCATCTCAGACAGCCCCGGGGCCTCCCGCCCCAGCATCCCGCCAGGCAGGGAGCACCGGCAAACCGCCCGCCGTCCCGCCGCCTCCTGGCCCACCCCCAGCGGGGCTCCGGGTGGAAACGCCAAGCTGGGGGGCCAGCCAAGGGCCCCGAGCCATTCTTAGCCATGAAATGGCCCAGCTGGGGTCTGCCCCATTGACCCCGCTGGGGTCTGCCCCATTGACCCCGCTGGGGTCTGCCCCATTGCCTCCGGTGGAGCTACGGCTCATTGACCCCCACTGGGGTCTGCCCCATTGCCTCTGGTGGAGCTACGGCCCCTTGACCCCCACTGGGGTCTGCCCCATTGACCCCGCTGGGGTCTGCCCCATTGACCCCGCTGGGGTCTGCCCCATTGCCTCCGGTGGAGCTACGGCTCATTGACCCCCACTGGGGTCTGCCCCATTGCCTCCGGTGGAGCTACGGCTCATTGACCCCCACTGGGGTCTGCCCCATTGCCTCCGGTGGAGCTACGGCTCATTGACCCCCACTGGGGTCTGCCCCATTGACCCCGCTGGGGTCTGCCCCATTGCCTCCAGTGGAGCTACGGCCCTTGACCCCGCTGGGGTCTGGTGCAGGGGTGTCGGCAGGAGGCTCTCTGGGCGGGGGGCAGTGCTGTCTCCGGGGGTGGGAGTTGTGTGTCTACGACCCCACCCTGACTCCCAGGGGCTGTGGAGCAGCCGGTCAACTCGCAGGGCCAAGGGTGAGAAGGGGCGGAGCCAGGAGAAGAAAGGCGCCACCCCCCAGAGGGCGTGGGAAGGAGGCGGCTCGCGAAGGCGACCACACGGGCGCGCAGGCAGCGGGAATTTGTTGTGGTATTTTCATGAAGCCTGTAGGCACCTCAGTTTCCCCCGTAGGCGGCTCTGTGGAATAGTGGGGGAGGGGGCAGGGGAAGGCCTTGTTCTCGCAGCAGGGAAGACCCAGGGGTGGGTCCGATCAGAGCCTTGGGACCCGCATCAGTGGAGCTCGCCCAGACATCGGCACATCCGATCCCCAGGACACGGACACCCTGCACCATCCCCAGCATCCGTCCATCCACCCCCACCGTCCATCCGTCCGACCATCCGTCCATCCCCAGTGTCCATCCGTCCATCCGCCCGTCCATCCGTCCATCCATCCATCCCCACCGTCCATCCGTCCGTCCATCCCCACTGTCCATCCATCCGTCCGTCCGTCCATCCGTCCGTCCATCCGTCCATCCATCCATCCCCACCGTCCATCCGTCCATCCCCACTGTCCATCCATCCATCCGTCCGTCCATCCGTCCATCCATCCATCTGTCCGTCCATCCGTCCATCCCCACTGTCCATCCGTCCATCCCCACTGTCCATCCATCCATCCGTCCGTCCATCCGTCCATCCATCCATCCGTCCGTCCATCCGTCCATCCATCCATCCATCCCCACCGTCCATCCGTCCATCCCCACTGTCCATCCGTCCATCCGTCCGTCCATCCGTCCGTCCGTCCATCCCCACTGTCCATCCGTCCATCCGTCCGTCCATCCCCACCGTCCATCCGTCCGTCCATCCATCCGTCCATCTGTCCATCCATCCCCACATCCACCGTCCATCCACCCGCTGTCCGTCCATCCGTACACCCACCCACCCAGCATCCATCCATTCCTCTCTCTCTCTGTCCCGTCTGTCGGTCTGTCTCTCTATGGGCAGAGGATCTTGGGGGGCAGAGCTGGGGTGCTGAGCAGATGACGATTATCTGGGTCTGCCTGTGCCTCCCCTTCCCTTCCCCAGGATTGCATCCCCTTCTCTCCTCTCTCTGCCCTCCCACCCCCCGCCAGGCCCAGGCTGCCCCAGCTAGGCGCGGCAACCCAGCCCGGTAGCTGGCTGCCAGCTCCAGAGAGACCCCTGGGCAGCAACAGGACGTCCAGCCTGGCACTGTGCAGCCTCCCGTCGGGGAGCAGCTGCTGCACCCCTCCACCCAGAGAGCCCCAGGCCTCAGGGGTCCCCCAGGGGAGGGAGCATCCCGGCCGGGCAAGGGCAAAGGGCAGAAGCAATGTCCCCCCCAGCGCCTACTTCCCATGGGCGGGGCGGGGCGGAGAGATGCTGCCTTGGATGGATCTTACAGAAAGTTGGGAGCCAGGACTCCTGGCTCTGGGAGGGGAGAGAGGTCTAGTGGTTAGAGCAGGGGGGGAAGGGGCTGGGAACTAGGACTCCTGGGTTCTTCTATTTTCATTTCTGCTACTGAGTTAGTGTGTGTGTGTGTCCGTGTGTGTGTGTGTGTGTGTGTGTGTGTGTGTGTCTGCTGCCCCCTGCTGGAGGCAATGTGCCCTGCGCTCTCTGTGTGTGTGTGTGTGTGTGTGTGTGTCCCTGCTGCCGCCTGCTGGAGGGAATGTGCCCTGCTGTGTGTGTGTGTGTGTGTGTGTGTGTGTGTGTGTGTGTGTGTGTGTCCCTGCCGCCCCCTGCTGGAGGGAATGTGCCCTGCTCTGTGTGTGTGTGTGTGTGTGTGTGTGTGTGTCCCTGCCGCCCCCTGCTGGAGGGAATGTGCCCTGCTCTGTGTGTGTGTGTGTGTGTGTGTGTGTGCCCTGCTCTGTGTGTGTGTGTGTGTGTGTGTGTGTGTGTGTGTGTCCCTGCTGCCGCCTGCTGGAGGGAATGTGCCCTGCTCTGTGTGTGTGTGTGTGTGTGTGTGTGTGTGTGTGTGCCCTGCTCTGTGTGTGTGTGTGTGTGTGTGTGTGTGTGTGTCCCTGCTGCCGCCTGCTGGAGGGAATGTGCCCTGCTCTGTGTGTGTGTGTCCGAAGGGAGGCCGTGCGGGGCCCGGGGCGGTGTGTGTCTGTCCCGTGTGCACGCAGTGGTGCGGGTTTGCTGCACTGCAGCGCGTGTCCTGGTGCGAGTGCGCGGGGCGGGTTTTGCGGCTCCGCCCGTGGGCGCTGCAGCGGGGTGCGCGGCGAGCTGTCGCGCTGGGGGCGGCGGGGGGGGGGGATGTGACAGGCGAGGGGCGCTGTTGCAGCGCGGCTGTTCTTGGGCTGTTCTTGTGCCACCGGGGTGTGACTGTCGCGTGTGTTGTTGCCGGGTGTTACCCCAGCTCCCCCCCCCGTGTTATTGTAGGGTCTCTCGGGAGCCCAGCGCCCTGCAGCAGGGGAAGGGTTAAACCCCTCCTTGCTCACGCAGGCCCCGCCCCCATAGGACGTCAGGCCTCAGGCCACGCCCATTTGGTCCTTTCATTCAAGATGGTGGCTGGTTCCTTGTGACAGGTAGGAACTTCCTACTCCACCCCCCCCCAGTCCAATGGAATCTCCTACCTTCCCCCCCATAGCAGAGAGAATGGGGGCTGCAGCGCCCCCTCTCCGTGCAATGGAATTGCCCCCCATAGCAGGAGTGGGGTCTGCAGCGCCCCCCCCGTGCGATGGAATCTTCTGCCCCCTCCAGATCATGGGGCGTGGGGGCTGCAGAGTCCCCCCTCCTCGGTGCAATGGAGTCTTCTGCCCCCGTGGGAGCTGCAGCGTCCCCCCCCCCCCGTGTAATGGAATCTCCTACCCCGTGGGGGCTGCAGCGTCCCCCCCCATGTAATGGAATCTCCTACCCCGTGGGGGCTGCATCGTCCATTCCCCCCCCCCGTGTAATGGAACCTCCTAGCCCGTGGGGGCTGCAGCGTCCCCCCCCTTGGAATGGAATCTCCTACCCTGTGGGGGCTGCAGCGTCCCCCCCTTGGAATGGAATCTCCTACCCCGTGGGGGCTGCAGCGTCCCCCCCCCCCCTTGGAATGGAATCTCCTACCCCGTGGGGGCTGCAGCGTCCATTCCCCCCCCCCGTGTAATGGAATCTCCTGCTCCGTGGGGACTGCAGCATCCCCCCCCCCCTTGGAATGGAATCTCCTACCCCGTGGGGGCTGCAGTGCCCCCCCCCTCGTGTAATGGAATCTCCTGCTCTGTGGGGACTGCAGCATCCCCCCCCCCCTGGAATGGAATCTCCTACCCCATGGGGGCTGCAGCATCCATCCTCCCCCCCCTTGGAATGGAATCTCCTACCCCATGGGGGCTGCAGCATCCATTCTCCCCCCCCCCCCCCTTGGAATGGAATCTCCTACCCCATGGGGGCTGCAGCGTCCATCCCCCCCCGTAATGGAATCTCCCACTCATAGCATCATCACACAGGGTGTGGGGGCTGCGGCATACACACCCTGCCAAGGGAATCCCCCCCCATACCAGGAGGGAGGGATAACTGCTGCAGTGGAATCTCCCATCCCCTATAGCAGAGGGGGAAGGGGGGCTGCAGCGCCACCTGCCAAATGCATTGGCATTACCCACCCTCTGCCCCATGTTATATGTGGCTGTTTCCTCAGGTGCCCTGCCCCAGAGCTGGCTGCACCTCCCCCCCCCCCCCCCGCCCCACCAGACTGCAGCGCTCAGCCCCTGTGGGCTCTCCCCATCTGCCGGGTGACGCTTTCTCGCTGCTTTGTGCTGGGGGTACCTGGGGGCTGATTTTCACCCCAGTTCTTGGCTTTCGGTGAACCCCCCACTCCGTGACAGCCCTGAGGTGGGGTGCTGTCAGCCAGAGTCGCTGCTGTTCCCCACGCCCCTCTCAGAGCCATGGAGAACAGGCGTCCTGGCTCCCAGCCCCCCCCCCCCCCCGCTGTAACCACTAGACCGCACTCCCCTTCCAGAGCTGAGCGGGGAACTCAGGATCAGGACTGAGGGCATTCACAGAGCAGGGGCTGAGGGGCACCATGTGGCGGGGCGGGCAGAGGTGTGCGGGGGGCGGGTGCTGTGTGTTTCACTCTGCCCCTCTCCACAGGCTCTGCCCCCATTGCCTCCCCCATGCGGCGCTGCCCAGGCGTGTCCTGCCCTGTCTCCAATGGCCTGCGCGTGGAGTGCCCGGTGCCTGTGGAGATGCCCCGGGAGCCGGCGCCGGACGAGAGCGCCGTGGCTGAGCCGGGCCTGGGCACCGGCACCGGCACGGTCAAGGTCTATCTGCCCAACAAGCAGCGCACTGTGGTGAGGGGCATCTTCGCGGGGGTGGGCGGGGGGGCAGGGTGGCCTTAGTAGGAGCACGTTTCTGCACAGCTGCCTGCAACTCTTTGCACGGGTCTCTACACGTGCAAGGAGCGTGAGGGTGGACTGTGCGCTTGCACGCACACGTGGCTCAGTGCATGGCTGCTGGAGCGTACCTCCGGCTTGCAGAGCAGTGTTACCACGATCCGTGCAATTGCACACGCACATGTCTTGTTGCACGGCTCCCTCGGTGTGTACAGAGGAGTGTGAGCACAGTCCGTGCAATTGCACACCCCCGTGGCTCATAGCATGGCTCCCTGGGCATGCAGGGGAGTGTGAGCACCAGACGTGCAATTACACGTGTGTTTCCTTCCAGGGGTCCCTAAGTGCATAATAAGTGTGCAGTTGATTAGGAGCACGGTTCGTGCATGGCAGCCCGGGGGCGAGAATCATTGCTGCCCCTTGCACGAGGGTGGGGGGGATGTGAACTCACCGTTGCTGGGGGGGCAAGAGCCGTGTGTAAATCCCTCCTCCCCTCAGGTCAACGTGCGGCCGGGAGCCACCGTCTATGACGCCCTGGACAAAGCACTGAAAGTGCGAGGGCTGAACCAGGACTGCTGTGCTGTGTACCGGCACCTGGGCGGGTGAGCGGGGCTGTGGGCGGGAGCGAGGGGCAGGGCTGGGCTGGGGGGCAGGGCTGGGGGCAGGAGCGAGGGACAGGGCTGGGCTGGGGGGCAGGGCTGCGGGCGGGAGCGAGGGACAGAGCTGGGCTGGAGGGCAGGGCTGTGGGGCGGGACCGGGGGGCAGGGCTGGGATGGGGGGCGGGACCGGGGGTCAGGGCTGGGCTGGGGGGCGGGACCGGGGGGCAGGGCGGGGCTGGGGGGCAGGGCTGCGGGCGGGAACGAGGGACAGAGCTGGGCTGGAGGGCAGGGCTGTGGGGCGGGACCGGGGGGCAGGGCTGGGATGGGGGGCGGGACCGGGGGTCAGGGCTGGGCTGGGGGGCGGGACCGGGGGGCAGGGCGGGGCTGGGGGGCGGGGCTGCTCCTTGTTCTGAGCGGTGTCTCTGGGGCAGAACAAAGCTGCCGACGGACTGGGACACGGACATCTCCCCGCTGGAGGGGCAGGTTCTCTACGTGGAGGTGCTGGACGAGGTGCCGCTCACCATGCACAACTTCGTGAGTGGCAGGAGACCCTACGATAACGCCCCGGCCCAGGGACCCTACGATAACGCCCCGGCCCAGGGACCCTACGATAACGCCCCGGCCCAGAGACCCTACGATAACGCCCCGGCCCCAGGGACCCTACGATAACGCCCCGGCCCAGGGACCCTACGATAACGCCCCGGCCCAGAGACCCTACGATAACGCCCCGGCCCAGGGACCCTACGATACCGCCCCGGCCCAGGGACCCTACGATCGCCCCCCAGCCCCAGAGACCCTACGATAACGCCCCGGCCCAGGGACCCTACGATCGCCCCCCAGCCCCAGAGACCCTACGATAACGCCCCGGCCCAGGGACCCTACGTTAACGCCCCGGCCCAGGGACCCTACGATAACGCCCCGGCCCAGGGACCCTACGATAACGCCCCGGCCCAGAGACCCTACGATAACGCCCCGGCCCAGGGACCCTACGATAACGCCCCGGCCCACGGACCCTACGATAACGCCCCGGCCCAGAGACCCTACGATAACGCCCCGGCCCAGGGACCCTACGATAACGCCCCGGCCCAGGGACCCTACGATAACGCCCCGGCCCGGGGACCCTACGATAACGCCCCGGCCCCAGGGACCCTATGATAACGCCCCGGCCCCAGGGACCCTACGATAACGCCCCGGCCCCAGAGACCCTACGATAACGCCCCGGCCCACGGACCCTACGATAACGCCCCGGCCCAGGGACCCTACGATAACGCCCCGGCCCAGGGACCCTACGATAACGCCCCGGCCCACGGACCCTACGATAACGCCCCGGCCCCAGGGACCCTACGATAACGCCCCGGCCCCAGAGACCCTACGATAACGCCCCGGCCCCAGGGACCCTACGATAACGCCCCGGCCCCCAGAGACCCTACGATAACGCCCCGGCCCCAGAGACCCTACGATAACGCCCCGGCCCAGGGACCCTACGATAACGCCCCGGCCCCCAGGGACCCTACGATAACGCCCCGGCCCAGGGACCCTACGATAACGCCCCGGCCCAGAGACCCTACGATAACGCCCCGGCCCCCAGGGACCCTACGATAACGCCCCGGCCCAGAGACCCTACGATAACGCCCCGACCCAGGGACCCTACGATAACGCCCCGGCCCAGGGACCCTACGATAACGCCCCGGCCCCCAGGGACCCTACGATACCGCCACGGCCCAGGGACCCTACGATAACGCCCCGGCCCCCAGGGACCCTACGATAACGCCCCGACCCAGGGACCCTACGATAACGCCCCGGCCCCCAGGGACCCTACGATAACGCCCCGACCCAGGGACCCTACGATAACGCCACGGCCCAGGGACCCTACGATAACGCCCCGGCCCACGGACCCTACGATAACGCCCCGGCCCCAGGGACCCTACGATAACGCCCCGGCCCCCAGGGACCCTACGATAACGCCCCGGCCCCAGGGACCCTACGATAACGCCCCGGCCCCCAGGGACCCTACGATAACGCCCCGGCCCCAGGGACCCTACGATAACGCCCCGGCCCCCAGAGACCCTACGATAACGCCCCGGCCCAGGGACCCTACGATAACGCCCCGGCCCACGGACCCTACGATAACGCCCCGGCCCAGAGACCCTACGATAACGCCCCGGCCCAGGGACCCTACGATCGCCCCCCAGCCCCAGGGACCCTACGATAACGCCCCGGCCCAGAGACCCTACGATAACGCCCCGGCCCAGGGACCCTACGATAACGCCCCGGCCCTAGGGACCCTACGATAACGCCCCGGCCCACAGACCCTACGATAACGCCCCGGCCCAGGGACCCTACGATAACGCCCCGGCCCACGGACCCTACGATAACGCCCCGGCCCAGAGACCCTACGATAACGCCCCGGCCCCCAGAGACCCTACGATAACGCCCCGACCCAGGGACCCTACGATAACGCCCCGGACCAGGGACCCTACGATAACGCCCCGGCTCAGAGACCCTACGATAACGCCCCGGCCCAGGGACCCTACGATAACGCCCCGGCCCCAGGGACCCTACGATAACGCCCCAGCCCACGGGACCCTACGATAACGCCCCGGCCCAGGGACCCTACGATAACGCCCCGGCCCCAGGGACCCTACTATAACGCCCCGGCCCAGGGACCCTACGATAACGCCCCGACCCAGAGACCCTACGATAACGCCCCGGCCCCCAGAGACCCTACGATAACGCCCCGGACCAGGGACCCTACGATAACGCCCCGGCCCAGAGACCCTACGATAACGCCCCGGCCCAGTGACCCTACGATAACGCCCCGGCCCAGGAACCCTACGATAACGCCCCGGCCCCAGGGACCCTACGATAACGCCCCGGCCCAGAGACCCTACGATAACGCCCCGGCCCAGGGACCCTACGATAACGCCCCGGCCCCAGAGACCCTACGATAACGCCCCGGCCCAGTGACCCTACGATAACGCCCCGACCCAGAGACCCTACGATAACGCCCCGGCCCAGGGACCCTACGATAACGCCCCGGCCCAGGGACCCTACGATAACGCCCCGGCCCCAGAGACCCTACGATAACGCCCCGGCCCCCAGAGACCCTACGATAACGCCCCGGCCCAGGGACCCTACGATAACGCCCCGGCCCCAGAGACCCTACGATAACGCCCCGGCCCCAGGGACCCTACGATAACGCCCCGGCCCAGAGACCCTACGATAACGCCCCGGCCCAGGGACCCTACGATAACGCCCCGGCCCCAGGGACCCTACGATAACGCCCCGGCCCACAGACCCTACGATAACGCCCCGGCCCCCAGAGACCCTACGATAACGCCCCGGCCCAGGGACCCTACGATAACGCCCCGGCCCAGTGACCCTACGATAACGCCCCGACCCAGAGACCCTACGATAACGCCCCGGCCCCCAGAGACCCTACGATAACGCCCCAGCCCCAGGGACCCTACGATAACGCCCCGGACCAGGGACCCTACGATAACGCCCCGGCCCAGGGACCCTACGATAACGCCCCGGACCAGGGACCCTACGATAACGCCCCGGCCCAGAGACCCTACGATAACGCCCCGGCCCAGTGACCCTACGATAACGCCCCGGCCCAGGGACCCTACGATAACGCCCCGGCCCCAGAGACCCTACGATAACGCCCCGGCCCCAGGGACCCTACGATAACGCCCCGGCCCCAGAGACCCTACGATAACGCCCCGGCCCCAGAGACCCTACGATAACGCCCCGGCCCCCAGGGACCCTACGATAACGCCCCGACCCAGGGACCCTACGATAACGCCACGGCCCAGGGACCCTACGATAACGCCCCGGCCCACGGACCCTACGATAACGCCCCGGCCCCAGGGACCCTACGATAACGCCCCGGCCCCCAGGGACCCTACGATAACGCCCCGGCCCAGGGACCCTACGATAACGCCCCGGCCCCCAGGGACCCTACGATAACGCCCCGGCCCCAGGGACCCTACGATAACGCCCCGGCCCCCAGAGACCCTACGATAACGCCCCGGCCCAGGGACCCTACGATAACGCCCCGGCCCACGGACCCTACGATAACGCCCCGGCCCAGAGACCCTACGATAACGCCCCGGCCCAGGGACCCTACGATCGCCCCCCAGCCCCAGGGACCCTACGATAACGCCCCGGCCCAGAGACCCTACGATAACGCCCCGGCCCAGGGACCCTACGATAACGCCCCGGCCCTAGGGACCCTACGATAACGCCCCGGCCCACAGACCCTACGATAACGCCCCGGCCCAGGGACCCTACGATAACGCCCCGGCCCAGGGACCCTACGATAACGCCCCGGCCCAGAGACCCTACGATAACGCCCCGGCCCCCAGAGACCCTACGATAACGCCCCGACCCAGGGACCCTACGATAACGCCCCGGACCAGGGACCCTACGATAACGCCCCGGCTCAGAGACCCTACGATAACGCCCCGGCCCAGTGACCCTACGATAACGCCCCGGCCCAGGGACCCTACGATAACGCCCCGGCCCCAGGGACCCTACGATAACGCCCCAGCCCACGGGACCCTACGATAACGCCCCGGCCCAGGGACCCTACGATAACGCCCCGGCCCCAGGGACCCTACGATAACGCCCCGGCCCAGGGACCCTACGATAACGCCCCGACCCAGAGACCCTACGATAACGCCCCGGCCCCCAGAGACCCTACGATAACGCCCCGGACCAGGGACCCTACGATAACGCCCCGGACCAGGGACCCTACGATAACGCCCCGGCCCAGAGACCCTACGATAACGCCCCGGCCCAGTGACCCTACGATAACGCCCCGGCCCAGGGACCCTACGATAACGCCCCGGCCCCAGGGACCCTACGATAACGCCCCGGCCCAGAGACCCTACGATAACGCCCCGGCCCCAGAGACCCTACGATAACGCCCCGGCCCAGTGACCCTACGATAACGCCCCGACCCAGAGACCCTACGATAACGCCCCGGCCCAGGGACCCTACGATAACGCCCCGGCCCAGGGACCCTACGATAACGCCCCGGCCCCAGAGACCCTACGATAACGCCCCGGCCCCCAGAGACCCTACGATAACGCCCCGGCCCAGGGACCCTACGATAACGCCCCGGCCCCAGAGACCCTACGATAACGCCCCGGCCCCAGGGACCCTACGATAACGCCCCGGCCCAGAGACCCTACGATAACGCCCCGGCCCAGGGACCCTACGATAACGCCCCGGCCCCAGGGACCCTACGATAACGCCCCGGCCCACAGACCCTACGATAACGCCCCGGCCCCCAGAGACCCTACGATAACGCCCCGGCCCAGGGACCCTACGATAACGCCCCGGCCCAGTGACCCTACGATAACGCCCCGACCCAGAGACCCTACGATAACGCCCCGGCCCCCAGAGACCCTACGATAACGCCCCAGCCCCAGGGACCCTACGATAACGCCCCGGCCCCCAGAGACCCTACGATAACGCCCCGACCCAGGGACCCTACGATAACGCCCCGGACCAGGGACCCTACGATAACGCCCCGGCTCAGAGACCCTACGATAACGCCCCGGCCCAGTGACCCTACGATAACGCCCCGGCCCAGGGACCCTACGATAACGCCCCGGCCCCAGGGACCCTACGATAACGCCCCAGCCCACGGGACCCTACGATAACGCCCCGGCCCAGGGACCCTACGATAACGCCCCGGCCCCAGGGACCCTACTATAACGCCCCGGCCCAGGGACCCTACGATAACGCCCCGACCCAGAGACCCTACGATAACGCCCCGGCCCCCAGAGACCCTACGATAACGCCCCGGACCAGGGACCCTACGATAACGCCCCGGACCAGGGACCCTACGATAACGCCCCGGCCCAGAGACCCTACGATAACGCCCCGGCCCAGTGACCCTACGATAACGCCCCGGCCCAGGAACCCTACGATAACGCCCCGGCCCCAGGGACCCTACGATAACGCCCCGGCCCAGAGACCCTACGATAACGCCCCGGCCCCAGAGACCCTACGATAACGCCCCGGCCCAGTGACCCTACGATAACGCCCCGACCCAGAGACCCTACGATAACGCCCCGGCCCAGGGACCCTACGATAACGCCCCGGCCCAGGGACCCTACGATAACGCCCCGGCCCCCAGAGACCCTACTGTGACGGCGCGTTGGGGTCCCCCGTCTCCTGCACCCCGAAATGGCGCAAACAGACTGCACCAGCCAGTGGAATTGAGGGTGGTTTACTGCTCCTCCAGCACAGCGCAGCACAGATGTAATCTGGTCACAGGAACTGGGCTAGGATGCCTCAGGCCCCCTTGAGATGGGGGAGACTGGGCCCCTAAACTCCAGCTCCTCTCCCTAGGCTGTCTCATCCATCCCCTCCGACAGCCAGCAACCAACTCACTCACTTCCAGCCCTGCCCCCCAGCCAAGGCAGCATTCCACCTTCCTTTGTTCCTCTCCATGGGGGGTGTCTGGCCACTGGTTTGCATAGTGACTCATCCTGTTTTGCTGGGTCGTGGTACCCACAGCAGCCAGTGGGGGTTCCCCCAGAGCCAGCAGCATAGAAACCAGCCAGGTACCCCCACTACGTCACAGTTCTCCCCCCTCCGAGAGCGAACTGAGCAGGGTCACTCCGCTCGTGACCTAGGGAAGTTCGGGTCCTCTGCGTGGGAACCCGCCCTGAGGACATGGGTGCTCCCCTTGACTCGGGCCGGCCGTGGCGAGGCCCCACATGAATTGGCTTCCCTCTGTCCACTCGCCGCCCCGCTCCAGGGTGACTGGCCCAGGCCTGTCCTCGGGGGTCACACCCACCCTTCCGCTGGCCTTGATCTCTGGCCGGGGTCTCTCGGGCCAGGGCCATGAGCCCAGCGAGCCTTCTCTGGACAGCCAGGGCGGCTTCCACCCCCGATGCTCCATCCAGGGAGGACTTCCCCTCCCATAACTCTCTCAGCAAGCCCAGAGGGTCCTCTATCTGGGGTAGAGACCCCCAAGCCGCGTTCCTCCTGTCTTGGGCCTTCCCGCCCCTCTGGCAGGAGTCACAGGACCGGCAGTACCGCTGCACGGCTGTAAAGATTCCCGGCCAATAGAAGTGCTGGAGCAGCTTCAGCCGGGTGCTCCGGATCCCCCGGTGGCCCCCAACGGGGACATCGTGGGCCAAATACAGCAGCTTGAGGCGATACTTTCGGGGGACGACCAGCTGCCGCTCTACCCTCCATGCCCTCGCCTTCCTGGGGAGGAGCCACTCACGGAACAGGAGCCCACGCTCCCGCAGGAATCTCTCCTGGCCACCTCTCCCCCGGGGCTGAGCTGCACGGAGGCCAGCCTGGTCCCTCAGCCTCTGCAAGGAGGGGTCTGCCTGCACCTCAGCCTGGAATTCAGCTGCTGAGGCAGGGATCGGGACCTGTCCCCCACCTCTGCCTAGGTCCGGAGTCCCAGCCTGGCTGGACCCCGTGTCCACTGGGATGGGACCCTGAGGACGCTGCCAGGAGTCCTTCCCTGGACCCACGTTGTCAGCCCCCCGCTGGCTCTGGCTCCGGGTAGTGACTAGAGCCCGCTGGGATTCATGGGGCCACTCCTCTAGGTCGTTCCCCATCAGCACCTCGGTGGGCAAGTGCGGGTGCACCCCCACTTCCTTGAGGCCTTCCTTCGCCCCCCATTTCAGATGCACCCTGGCTACAGGCACCTTAAACGGGGACCCGTCTATGCCCTTCAGGGTCAGCTGCGCGTGGGGTAGTATCCGCTCCTGGGCCACTATGTCAGATCGGGCCAGAGTCACCTCCGCCCCCGTGTCCCAGAAGCCCGTCACCTTCCTACCATCCACCTCCAGGGGTATGAGGCACTCGCTCCGCAGGGGCCGTCCTGCCCCCACCCGGTACACGGAGGAATCCGCCTCCTGAGAATCAGACCTCCCAGGGGAGGTGCACTGAGCATCCTTCCCCTCTCTCTGAGCTGAGGTTTGCCTGCCAGCCCCTGCCTCTGGGGCAGCCTGCCCTTCCTCCCGCCCCAGCCAGTTAACCCTGGACAGTCCCCGGTCCTGGGACCTGGTGCACTGAGCCCTCTTGTGGCCTTTTTGCCCACAGCGATGGCAAGTTAGGCTTTGGGCTGTCTCTGTCCAGGCCCTGGCTGGTTCTCTGGGGCGCAGACGACCTGTTCCTTGGTCTCGCCCCGTAGTTGACTCCCTCCGTCGCTCAGCCGAGATCCGGTCTCTGCGCGGTTCCCTTTCTCTCCGGGACTCCCGTTCACACCCGGACCGGCTCTCCGTGAACTCATCCGCCAGTCTCCCGGCCTCCTGGGGGTTCTCTGGTCTCCGGTCCTTGAGCCACAGCCTCAGTTTGGGTGGGCACGCTTCATAGAACTGCTCCATCATGACCAGCTTGAGCAGCTCCTCTGCGGTCTGGGCTCCAACTCCAGACACCCACTTGCGGCAGTATTGCGCCAGGCGGGAGGCCAGGTCCACATAGGTCTCCCGTGGCCCTTTCTGTACCCCCCGGAACTTCTTCCTGTATATCTCGGGGGTCAGCCCGAACTTGTGCAGCAGGGCCTCCTTGACTCGGTTGTAATCCCCTGGCTGTAGGTCCTCCTGCTGACTGAGCACTCCGGCCGCCTCCTGGCTCAGTGCGGGGATGAGCTCCTGCAGCCAGTCAGCTGGGGGAACCCGTTGCAGTCCACAGGCCCTCTCAAAGGAGCTGAGGAACCCGTCTATGTCACCCATGTCCTTCAATTGGGCCACCACGAGCCTCTCCAAGTGGCTGGCAGCCCTGGGACCTTGGGGCCCATCCGCACTTGGCGCAGCCGGTGCCCCGCCGGTTCTCCGCTCTGCCATGGCCAGCTCATGCTGTCGCTGCCTCTCTCGATCTTGGCGCTCCTTCTCTTGGTCCTCTACTTCCAATTCCCTGATCCGCAGCTGGATCTCCAGCCGCCGCAGCTCCGCTGGGCTGGCCCCTGCCCTAGATGGGCTACGGCTTGCAGGCCTCCCGGGAGACGCTGTCTCATCTCTCCGTTGGGTTCCAGCGCTCCTCCCCCTCTCTGAGCCTGACACACTCTCAGGGGGGGTCTGGCTGCTTCCCCTGGGGACAAGATCCTGGCCCTGTGGCTGGTCATTCTCTTCCAGCTGGGTAATCAGCTGGGCCTTGGCTGCTTTCCGCACAGGCAAGCCCCTCTCTCTGCACAGCCCCACCAGCTCTGCCTTCAAGAGTCGGGCGTAGGCCATCTGCCCGCTGGGCCCCTCGGTGCAGACTCACCAGTCTAGTGCTGCAGCGCCCCACGATTCCCAGGAACCGCTTCGCTCTGTCTCCAGCATGCCTGGCTCCAGGGCTCTTGCTTCTACTGCGCCTTGTCGCTTGCCGCTGGAAGCTCCATCCACGGGGTGCAGTGCATCCCACTTCTGACACCAGTGTGACGGCGCGTTGGGGTCCCCCGTCTCCTGCACCCCGAAATGGCGCAAACAGACTGCACCAGCCAGTGGAATTGAGGGTGGTTTACTGCTCCTCCAGCACAGCGCAGCACAGATGTAATCTGGTCACAGGAACTGGGCTAGGATGCCTCAGGCCCCCTTGAGATGGGGGAGACTGGGCCCCTAAACTCCAGCTCCTCTCCCTAGGCTGTCTCATCCATCCCCTCCGACAGCCAGCAACCAACTCACTCACTTCCAGCCCTGCCCCCCAGCCAAGGCAGCATTCCACCTTCCTTTGTTCCTCTCCATGGGGGGTGTCTGGCCACTGGTTTGCATAGTGACTCATCCTGTTTTGCTGGGTCGTGGTACCCACAGCAGCCAGTGGGGGTTCCCCCAGAGCCAGCAGCATAGAAACCAGCCAGGTACCCCCACTACGTCACACCTACGATAACGCCCCGGCCCAGGGACCCTACGATAACGCCCCGGCCCCAGAGACCCTACGATAACGCCCCGGCCCCAGGGACCCTACGATAACGCCCCGGCCCAGAGACCCTACGATAACGCCCCGGCCCAGGGACCCTACGATAACGCCCCGGCCCCAGGGACCCTACGATAACGCCCCGGCCCACAGACCCTACGATAACGCCCCGGCCCCCAGAGACCCTACGATAACGCCCCGGCCCAGGGACCCTACGATAACGCCCCGGCCCAGTGACCCTACGATAACGCCCCGACCCAGAGACCCTACGATAACGCCCCGGCCCCCAGAGACCCTACGATAACGCCCCAGCCCCAGGGACCCTACGATAACGCCCCGGACCAGGGACCCTACGATAACGCCCCGGCCCAGGGACCCTACGATAACGCCCCGGACCAGGGACCCTACGATAACGCCCCGGCCCAGAGACCCTACGATAACGCCCCGGCCCAGTGACCCTACGATAACGCCCCGGCCCAGGGACCCTACGATAACGCCCCGGCCCCAGAGACCCTACGATAACGCCCCGGCCCCAGGGACCCTACGATAACGCCCCGGCCCCAGAGACCCTACGATAACGCCCCGGCCCCAGAGACCCTACGATAACGCCCCGGCCCCCAGGGACCCTACGATAACGCCCCGACCCAGGGACCCTACGATAACGCCACGGCCCAGGGACCCTACGATAACGCCCCGGCCCACGGACCCTACGATAACGCCCCGGCCCCAGGGACCCTACGATAACGCCCCGGCCCCCAGGGACCCTACGATAACGCCCCGGCCCAGGGACCCTACGATAACGCCCCGGCCCCCAGGGACCCTACGATAACGCCCCGGCCCCAGGGACCCTACGATAACGCCCCGGCCCCCAGAGACCCTACGATAACGCCCCGGCCCAGGGACCCTACGATAACGCCCCGGCCCACGGACCCTACGATAACGCCCCGGCCCAGAGACCCTACGATAACGCCCCGGCCCAGGGACCCTACGATCGCCCCCCAGCCCCAGGGACCCTACGATAACGCCCCGGCCCAGAGACCCTACGATAACGCCCCGGCCCAGGGACCCTACGATAACGCCCCGGCCCTAGGGACCCTACGATAACGCCCCGGCCCACAGACCCTACGATAACGCCCCGGCCCAGGGACCCTACGATAACGCCCCGGCCCAGGGACCCTACGATAACGCCCCGGCCCAGAGACCCTACGATAACGCCCCGGCCCCCAGAGACCCTACGATAACGCCCCGACCCAGGGACCCTACGATAACGCCCCGGACCAGGGACCCTACGATAACGCCCCGGCTCAGAGACCCTACGATAACGCCCCGGCCCAGTGACCCTACGATAACGCCCCGGCCCAGGGACCCTACGATAACGCCCCGGCCCCAGGGACCCTACGATAACGCCCCAGCCCACGGGACCCTACGATAACGCCCCGGCCCAGGGACCCTACGATAACGCCCCGGCCCCAGGGACCCTACGATAACGCCCCGGCCCAGGGACCCTACGATAACGCCCCGACCCAGAGACCCTACGATAACGCCCCGGCCCCCAGAGACCCTACGATAACGCCCCGGACCAGGGACCCTACGATAACGCCCCGGACCAGGGACCCTACGATAACGCCCCGGCCCAGAGACCCTACGATAACGCCCCGGCCCAGTGACCCTACGATAACGCCCCGGCCCAGGGACCCTACGATAACGCCCCGGCCCCAGGGACCCTACGATAACGCCCCGGCCCAGAGACCCTACGATAACGCCCCGGCCCCAGAGACCCTACGATAACGCCCCGGCCCAGTGACCCTACGATAACGCCCCGACCCAGAGACCCTACGATAACGCCCCGGCCCAGGGACCCTACGATAACGCCCCGGCCCAGGGACCCTACGATAACGCCCCGGCCCCAGAGACCCTACGATAACGCCCCGGCCCCCAGAGACCCTACGATAACGCCCCGGCCCAGGGACCCTACGATAACGCCCCGGCCCCAGAGACCCTACGATAACGCCCCGGCCCCAGGGACCCTACGATAACGCCCCGGCCCAGAGACCCTACGATAACGCCCCGGCCCAGGGACCCTACGATAACGCCCCGGCCCCAGGGACCCTACGATAACGCCCCGGCCCACAGACCCTACGATAACGCCCCGGCCCCCAGAGACCCTACGATAACGCCCCGGCCCAGGGACCCTACGATAACGCCCCGGCCCAGTGACCCTACGATAACGCCCCGACCCAGAGACCCTACGATAACGCCCCGGCCCCCAGAGACCCTACGATAACGCCCCAGCCCCAGGGACCCTACGATAACGCCCCGGACCAGGGACCCTACGATAACGCCCCGGCCCAGGGACCCTACGATAACGCCCCGGACCAGGGACCCTACGATAACGCCCCGGCCCAGAGACCCTACGATAACGCCCCGGCCCAGTGACCCTACGATAACGCCCC
The DNA here is from genome assembly GCF_049634645.1 of Pelodiscus sinensis. Classification (NCBI taxonomy): domain Eukaryota; kingdom Metazoa; phylum Chordata; order Testudines; family Trionychidae; genus Pelodiscus; species Pelodiscus sinensis. Next base: position 341,007 of record NW_027466045.1, read on the forward strand.
GGCCCAGGGACCCTACGATAACGCCCCGGCCCCAGAGACCCTACGATAACGCCCCGGCCCAGAGACCCTACGATAACGCCCCGGCCCCAGGGACCCTACGATAACGCCCCGGCCCCAGAGACCCTACGATAACGCCCCGGCCCCAGAGACCCTACGATAACGCCCCGGCCCCAGAGACCCTACGATAACGCCCCGACCCAGAGACCCTACGATAACGCCCCGGCCCAGGGACCCTACGATAACGCCCCGACCCAGAGACCCTACGATAACGCCCCGGCCCAGTGACCCTACGATAACGCCCCGACCCAGAGACCCTACGATAACGCCCCGGCCCAGTGACCCTACGATAACGCCCCGACCCAGAGACCCTACGATAACGCCCCGGCCCAGGGACCCTACGATAACGCCCCGGCCCAGAGACCCTACGATAACGCCCCGGCCCAGAGACCCTACGATAACGCCCCGGCCCCCAGAGACCCTACGATAACGCCCCGGCCCAGGGACCCTACGATAACGCCCCGGCCCAGGGACCCTACGATAACGCCCCGGCCCAGAGACCCTACGATAACGCCCCGGCCCAGGGACCCTACGATAACGCCCCGGCCCAGAGACCCTACGATAACGCCCCGGCCCCCAGGGACCCTACGATAACGCCCCGGCCCCCAGAGACCCTACGATAACGCCCCGGCCCAGAGACCCTACGATAACGCCCCGGCCCAGGGACCCTACGATAACGCCCCGGCCCAGGGACTCTACGCTCACCCCCCGGCCCCAGGGACTCTACGCTCGCCCCCCGGCACCAGGGACCCTACGATAACGCCCCGGCCCCAGGGACCCTACGATAACGCCCCGGCCCCAGGGACCCTACGCTCGCCCCCCGGCCCCAGGGACCCTACGATCGCCCCCCGGCCCCAGGGACTCTACGCTCGCCCTCCGGCCCCAGGGACCCTACGATAACGCCCCGGCCCCAGGGACCCTACGCTCGCCCCCCGGCCCCAGGGACCCTACGCTCGCCCCCCGGCCCCAGGGACCCTACGCTCGCCCCCCGGCCCCAGGGACCCTACGATAACGCCCCGGCCCAGAGACCCTACGATAACGCCCCGACCCAGAGACCCTACGATAACGCCCCGGCCCAGAGACCCTACGATAACGCCCCGGCCCAGGGACCCTACGATAACGCCCCGACCCAGGGACCCTACGATAACGCCCCGGCCCAGAGACCCTACGATAACGCCCCGGCCCAGGGACCCTACGATAACGCCCCGGCCCAGAGACCCTACGATAACGCCCCGGCCCAGGGACCCTACGATAACGCCCCGGCCCCCAGAGACCCTACGATAACGCCCCGGCCCAGGGACCCTACGATAACGCCCCCCGGCCCCAGGGACCCTACGATAACGCCCCGGCCCAGGGACCCTATGATAACGCCCCGGCCCAGAGACCCTACGATAACGCCCCGGCCCAGGGACCCTACGATAACGCCCCGGCCCAGAGACCCTACGATAACGCCCCGGCCCAGGGACCCTACGATAACGCCCCGGCCCAGAGACCCTACGATAACGCCCCGGCCCAGGGACCCTACGATAACGCCCCGGCCCAGGGACCCTACGATAACGCCCCGGCCCAGAGACCCTACGATAACGCCCCGGACCAGGGACCCTACGATAACGCCCCGGCCCAGGGACTCTACGCTCGCCCCCCGGCCCCAGGGACCCTACGATAACGCCCCGGCCCCAGGGACCCTACGATAACGCCCCGGCCCCAGGGACTCTACGCTCGCCCCCCGGCCCCAGGGACCCTACGATAACGCCCCGGCCCCAGGGACCCTACGATAACGCCCCGGCCCCAGGGACTCTACGCTCGCCCCCCGGCCCCAGGGACCCTACGCTCGCCCCCCGGCCCCAGGGACCCTACGCTCGCCCCCCGGCCCCAGGGACCCTACGCTCGCCCCCCGGCCCCAGGGACCCTACGCTCGCCCCCCGGCCCCAGGGACCCTACGCTCGCCCCCCGGCCCCCAGGGACCCTACGCTCGCCCCCCGGCCCCAGGGACCCTACGCTCGCCGCCCAGGGATCTGTCCCCAACTCACCCGCCCTGCGTCTGACCCCCAGGTCCGTAAGACCTTCTTCAACCTGGCCTTCTGCGACTTTTGCCTCAAGTTCCTCTTCCACGGCTTCCGCTGCCAGACCTGCGGCTACAAATTCCACCAGCACTGCAGCAGCCGCGTGCCCACCGTGTGCGTGGACCTGGCCGTGGCGCACCACCCGTGAGTAGCCCCGCCCCTCGCCCGCAGGCCCCGCCCCTCGGGTACCCTGCACCGCCCCAGCCCCGTGCCCATGCTGTGGGTGGATCCTGGCTGTGGGCTGAGTGAGACCCCCACCCCTCCCTGGCCTGGCATCCAGGGGCCTCGTGGGCAGGAGAGGGTGGAAGACACCAGCACAGCTGGGTATGTGAGTGGGGAGCAGAGACTGCGGGCCGGGAGTGGGGGGCACCGGCAGGGGTGGGGGCAGGGCTGGGCCGGGGGGGCTGCGGGCCGGGAGTGGGGGGCACCGGCAGGGGTGGGGGCAGGGCTGGGCCGGGGGGGCTGCGGGCCGGGAGTGGGGGGCACCGGCAGGGGTGGGGGCAGGGCTGGGGTGGGGGGGCTGCGGGCCGGGAGTGGGGGGCACCGGCAGGGGTGGGGGCAGGGCTGGGGCGGGGGGGCTGCGGGCCGGGAGTGGGGGGCACCGGCAGGGGTGGGGGCAGGGCTGGGCCGGGGGGGCTGTGGGCCGGAAGTGGGGACATCGGCAGGGGTGGGGGCAGGGCTGGGCTGGGGGGGCTGCGGGCCGGCTGTGGGGACATCGGCAGGGGTGGGGGCAGGGCTGGGCCGGGGGGGGGCTGCAGGCCGAGAGTGGGGACATTGGCAGGGGTGGGGGCAGGGCTGGGCCGGGGGGGGCTGCAGGCCGGGAGTGGGGACATTGGCAGGGGTGGGGGCAGGGCTGGGCCGGGGGGGGCTGCGGGGCCGGGAATGGGGACATCGGCAGGGGTGGGGGCAGGGCTGGGCCGGGGGGGCTGCGCGCCGGGAGCGGGGGGCACCGGCAGGGGTGGGGGCAGGGCTGGGCCGGGGGGGCTGTGGGCTGGGAGTGGGGGGCACCGGCAGGGGTGGGGGCAGGGCTGGGCCGGGGGGGCTGTGGGCTGGGAGTGGGGGACATCGGCAGGGGTGGGGGCAGGGCTGGGCCGGGGGGGCTGCGGGCCGGGAGTGGGGGGCACCGGCAGGGGTGGGGGCAGGGCTGGGCCGGGTGGGCTGCGGGCCGGGAGCGGGGGGCAGCCGGACCCCACATGCTCTCTCTCCCACAGTGTTTACAGCCATGGCCCGTACCCCGACCTGCAGGGGCAGGACTCCCCCTCCACCCGGCCGGGCCCAGGCCCCCTAACGCCACAAGCTCCCAGGTACAGGCTCTGCCCGGGCTCAGCACGAGAAACCCTGAAATCCCCCCGAGAAAGTTCCTGGAGGGCACAGAGATTTGAGCGGGGGACAGCACAGAGCGACCGGGGGCGGGGGGGGGGGGGTAGGATCTGGTGTCACCTGGGTCTGTGGGCACCTGGTGCTCTGATGGGCGGGGGGCCCTGCAGGGAAGGGCGGGGGGGGCTCGGTGAGATCCGGGGGGCCCTGCAGGGAAGGGCGGGGGGGGCTCGGTGAGATCTGGGGGGCCCTGCAGGGAAGGGCGGGGGGGCTCGGTGAGATCTGGGGGGCCCTGCAGGGAAGGGCGGGGGGGGCTCGGTGAGATCCGGGGGGCCCTGCAGGGAAGGGCGGGGGGGGCTCGGTGAGATCTGGGGGGCCCTGCAGGGAAGGGCGGGGGGGCTCGGTGAGATCTGGGGGGCCCTGCAGGGAAGGGCGGGGGGGGCTCGGTGAGATCTGGGGGGCCCTGCAGGGAAGGGCGGGGGGGCTCAGGGTGAGATCTGGGGGGCCCTGCAGGGAAGGGCGGGGGGGGCTCGGTGAGATCCGGGGGGCCCTGCAGGGAAGGGCGTGGGGGGCTCGGTGAGATCTGGGGGGCCCTGCAGGGAAGGGCGGGGGGGGCTCAGTGAGATCTGGGGGGCCCTGCAGGGAAGGGCGGGGGGGGCTCGGTGAGATCCGGGGGGCCCTGCAGGGAAGGGCGGGGGGGGCTCGGTGAGATCCGGGGGGCCCTGCAGGGAAGGGCGGGGGGGGCTCGGTGAGATCTGGAGGGCCCTGCAGGGAAGGGCGGGGGGGGCTCGGTGAGATCTGGGGGGCCCTGCAGGGAAGGGCGGGGGGGGCTCAGGGTGAGATCTGGGGGGCCCTGCAGGGAAGGGCGGGGGGGGGCTCGGTGAGATCTGGGGGGCCCTGCAGGGAAGGGCGGGGGGGGCTCGGTGAGATCTGGGGGGCCCTGCAGGGAAGGGCGGGGGGGGGCTCGGTGAGATCTGGGGGGCCCTGCAGGGAAGGGCGGGGGGGGGCTCGGTGAGATCTGGGGGGCCCTGCAGGGAAGGGCGGGGGGGGCTCGGTGAGATCTGGGGGGCCCTGCAGGGAAGGGCGGGGGGGGCTCGGTGAGATCTGGGGGGCCCTGCAGGGAAGGGTGGGGGGGGCTCGGTGAGATCTGGGGGGCCCTGCAGGGAAGGGCGGGGGGGGGCTCGGTGAGATCTGGGGGGCCCTGCAGGGAAGGGCGGGGGGGGCTCGGTGAGATCTGGGGGGCCCTGCAGGGAAGGGCGGGGGGGGCTCGGTGAGATCTGGGGGGCCCTGCAGGGAAGGGCGGGGGGGGGCTCGGTGAGATCTGGGGGGCCCTGCAGGGAAGGGCGGGGGGGGCTCGGTGAGATCTGGGGGGCCCTGCAGGGAAGGGCGGGGGGGGGCTCGGTGAGATCTGGGGGGGCCCTGCAGGGAAGGGCGGGGGGGGGCTCGGTGAGATCTGGGGGGCCCTGCAGGGAAGGGCGGGGGGGCTCGGTGAGATCTGGGGGGCCCTGCAGGGAAGGGTGTGGGGGGCTCGGTGAGATCCGGGGGGCCCTGCAGGGAAGGGCGTGGGGGGCTCAGTGAGATCTAGGGGGGCCCTGCAGGGAAGGGCGTGGGGGGCTCAGTGAGATCTAGGGGGGCCCTGCAGGGAAGGTCGGGGGGGGCTCAGGGTGAGATCTGGGGGGCCCTGCAGGGAAGGGCGGGGGGAGCTCGGTGAGATCTGGGGGGCCCTGCAGGGAAGGGCGTGGGGGGCTCAGTGAGATCTAGGGGGGCCCTGCAGGGAAGGGCGTGGGGGGCTCAGTGAGATCTAGGGGGGCCCTGCAGGGAAGGTCGGGGGGGGCTCAGGGTGAGATCTGGGGGGCCCTGCAGGGAAGGGCGGGGGGAGCTCGGTGAGATCTGGGGGGCCCTGCAGGGAAGGGCGGGGGGGGCTCAGGGTGAGATCTGGGGGGCCCTGCAGGGAAGGGTGGGGGGGGCTCGGTGAGATCTGGGGGGCCCTGCAGGGAAGGGCGGGGGGGGCTCAGGGTGAGATCTGGGGGGCCCTGCAGAGAAGGGCAGGGGGGCTCGGTGAGATCTGGGGGGCCCTGCAGAGAAGGGCGGGGGGGCTCGGTGAGATCTGGGGGGCCCTGCAGGGAAGGGCGGGGGGGGGCTCGGTGAGATCTGGGGGGCCCTGCAGGGAAGGGCGGGGGGGGGCTCGGTGAGATCTGGGGGGCCCTGCAGGGAAGGGTGGGGGGGGCTCGGTGAGATCTGGGGGGCCCTGCAGGGAAGGGCGGGGGGGGCTCGGTGAGATCTGGGGGGCCCTGCAGGGAAGGGCGGGGGGGGGCTCGGTGAGATCTGGGGGGCCCTGCAGGGAAGGGCGGGGGGGCTCAGGGTGAGATCTGGGGGGGCCCTGCAGGGAAGGGCGGGGGGGGCTCAGGGTGAGATCTGGGGGGCCCTGCAGAGAAGGGCGGGGGGCTCGGTGAGATCTGGGGGGCCCTGCAGGGAAGGGCGGGGGGGGGCTCGGTGAGATCTGGGGGGCCCTGCAGAGAAGGGCAGGGGGGCTCGGTGAGATCTGGGGGGCCCTGCAGGAAGGACGGGGGGGCTCGGTGAGATCTGGGGGGCCCTGCAGGGAAGGGCGGGGGGGGGCTCGGTGAGATCTGGGGGGCCCTGCAGGGAAGGGCGGGGGGGGCTCGGTGAGATCTGGGGGGCCCTGCAGGGAAGGGCGGGGGGGGCTCGGTGAGATCTGGGGGGCCCTGCAGGGAAGGGCGGGGGGGGGCTCGGTGAGATCTGGGGGGCCCTGCAGGGAAGGGCGGGGGGGCTCAGGGTGAGATCTGGGGGGGCCCTGCAGGGAAGGGCGGGGGGGGGCTCGGTGAGATCTGGGGGGCCCTGCAGGGAAGGGCGGGGGGGGGCTCGGTGAGATCTGGGGGGCCCTGCAGGGAAGGGCGGGGGGGGGGCTCGGTGAGATCTGGGGGGCCCTGCAGGGAAGGGCGGGGGGGGCTCGGTGAGATCTGGGGGGCCCTGCAGGGAAGGGTGGGGGGGGCTCGGTGAGATCTGGGGGGCCCTGCAGGGAAGGGCGGGGGGGCTCGGTGAGATCTGGGGGGCCCTGCAGGGAAGGGTGGGGGGGGGCTCGGTGAGATCTGGGGGGCCCTGCAGGGAAGGGCGGGGGGGGGCTCAGGGTGAGATCTGGGGGGCCCTGCAGGGAAGGGCGGGGGGGGGCTCAGGGTGAGATCTGGGGGGCCCTGCAGAGAAGGGCGGGGGGGGCTCAGGGTGAGATCTGGGGGGCCCTGCAGAGAAGGGCGGGGGGCTCGGTGAGATCTGGGGGGCCCTGCAGGGAAGGGCGGGGGGGGGGCTCGGTGAGATCTGGGGGGCCCTGCAGAGAAGGGCAGGGGGGCTCGGTGAGATCTGGGGGGCCCTGCAGGGAAGGGCGGGGGGGGGCTCGGTGAGATCTGGGGGGCCCTGCAGGGAAGGGCCCTGCAGGGAAGGGCGGGGGCTCGGTCCCTTTGGGGCAGCACGAGGGGGGGGCTGATCCACTCGCATCCCCCTGCCCCCCCAGCTCCCGCCGGCACCAGCTCAGCCCCGACGCCTTCAGCTTCCCGGAGCCCCCCAGCCGGGGGCCCCCCCTCCAGCGCCACCGCTCCACGTCCCACCCCAACGTCCACATGGTGAGCACCGCGGAGCCCAGCGAGGAAACTGCCCAGCAGGTGAGAACGGCCGGGGCTGGCTGGGGGGCAGGGAATGGGCCCGGGGTGGGGAATGGGGCTGGGGCGGGCTGGCTGGGGGGCCGGGAGTGGGGCAGGGGTGGGGAATGGGGGTGGGGCGGGCTGGCTGGGGGGCAGGGAATGGGCCCGGGGTGGGGAATGGGGCTGGGGCGGGCTGGCTGGGGGCCGGGAGTGGGGCAGGGGTGGGGAATGGGGCTGGGGCGGGCTGGCTGGGGGGCAGGGAATGGGCCCGGGGTGGGGAATGGGCTGGGGCGGGCTGGCTGGGGGGGCCGGGAGTGGGGCAGGGGTGGGAATGGGGTGGGGCGGGCTGGCTGGGGGCCGGAGTGGGGCAGGGGTGGAGAATGGGGGTGGGGCGGGCTGGCTGGGGGCGGGAGTGGGGCAGGGGTGGGGAATGGGGCTGGGGCAGGGCTGGCTGGGGGCCGGGAGTGGGGCAGGGGTGGGGAATGGGGGGTGGGGCGGGCTGGCTGGGGGCCGGGAGTGGGCAGGGGCAGGCAATGGGGCGGGGTTGGGAGTGGGGCTGGGGCTGGGGGCCTGGAGTGTGGGCAGAGGTGGCCGGGGGGCGCTCCCCGTGGCCCTGACGGGGGGCGGGCGAGTGGGGGGGTGTCGTCAGGGGACCGAGCCGGGAGGGGGGGCGTTCTGGGCGCGGGCCGGGCCCAGTGGGGGAGGGGGGGTTCGTTTCCTCTCTGGGTCTCTGATCTCCCCCCTTTTTCAGACCCCAGCAACCAACTTCATGACAGAGGTGAGAATCCCCAGAGGTGTGGGGTGATGGGCTTGGGGGCCGCGGGGCGTTCCGGGGGGGCGGCGCCACGGGGCGTTGGGGGGGCGGTGCCATGGGCGTTCGGGGGGGCAGTGCCCAGGGGGGCTCAGAGGGGCCGCGGGTGCCACGGGCGTTCGGGGGGCGTTGCCACGGTGCACGGGGGTGGGGGGGCGGTGGCCGTAGAGGGCTCAGAGGGGGCGCGGTGCCATGGGGCATTGGGGGGGCGGTGCCATGGGGCGTTCGGGGGGGGCAGTGCCCAGGAGGGCTCAGAGGGGGCGCGGTGCCATGGGGCGTTGGGGGGGCGGTGCCATGGGGTGTTGGGGGGGCGGTGCCACGGGGCGTTGGGGGGGGCGGTGCCGTAGAGGGCTCAGAGGGGGCGCGGTGCCACGGGGCATTGGGGGGGGCGGTGCCACGGGGCGTTGGGGGGGGCGGTGCCGTAGAGGGCTCAGAGGGGGCGCGGTGCCATGGGGCGTTGGGGGGGGCGGTGCCATGGGGCGTTGGGGGGGCGGGTGCCACGGGGCGTTGGGGGGGGCGGTGCCGTAGAGGGCTCAGAGGGGGCGCGGTGCCAGGGGGCGTTGGGGGGGCGGTGCCAGGGGGCGTTGGGGGGGCGGTGCCAGGGGGCGTTGGGGGGGCGGTGCCACGGGGCGTTGGGGGGGCGGTGCCGTAAAGGGCTCAGAGGGGGGCGCGGTGCCATGGGGCGTTGGGGGGGCGGTGCCATGGGGCGTTGGGGGGGCGGGTGCCAAGGGGGCGTTGGGGGGGCGGTGCCGCCGAGGGTGCAGAGCCGCAGGGAACGCCTGGGGGGCCTGTGGGGCTCGGCAGGGGCTGTGGGTCTGGAGGTCGCTGTGGGGCACCAGCTCGCTCTCCTCTCCGCCAGGCTGCGAGGAAGTTTCCCCCCCCGGCCCCGCCTCTGCCCGCAACTCTCCCGGGCGCCGCGGGCCGCCCCCCAAGTCGCCCCCACAGCCCCCCAAGGAGCGAAGGGGTCGGCGTCGTCGGCCCGAGGACAAGAAGAAGGTGGTGAGTGGGGGGGGTGAGCGCCCCCTCCAGGCCCCGCCCTGCTCCCTTGGACCCCCACCCTCCCCGCTCCTCACCCTGAGGCGCCCCCCCGGGCCTGGGCCCCCTAAGCCCCTCCGCCCCGGGCCTCCCATGCCCCTCCGCCCCTCTGCTCTCTGTGCCCCCATCCTCCGTCCCCGACTCCACGCTGCCCCTGGGGGGCAGGATCCAGGGAGGCTGATCGCGGGGTGGGGGGCACGAGCCACGGGCGGGGCTGAGGCCAGGGGGCGAGTGAGTGCCCCGCCCCGCCCCGCCCCGCCCCAACCTGCCGGGGGGTCCTGCGACGAGACGGCTGCTGGGGGCTCCATCCTTCCCGGGGGAAAGTGAGGCAGGCGGGGGGGCTGGGCGCCCCAGGCCAGGCAGAGCCGCGACGCTGGGGCAGGGGGGCACCGGACGAGCTCCCCACCCTCCCCCCGTGCCCCCCACAGAAGGCCCTGGGTTACCGGGACTCGGGCTACCAGTGGGAGGTGCCCCCCCAGGAGGTGACGCTGCTGCGCCGGGTGGGCGCCGGCTCCTTCGGCACCGTCTACAAGGGGCGCTGGCACGCCACGTGGCCGTCAAGATCCTCAAGTGACGCAGCCCACGGCCCAGCAGGTGCAGGCCTTCAAGAACGAGATGCAGCTGCTCAGGTGGGAGCGGGGGGCGGGGAGCCAGGGGGGGACCCAGGCGTCTGGGCTGGTGGGGGGGAGATCTCTGTGTCCGGGCGGGGGCACCAGGAGTCTGGGTGGGGGGGACCCAGGCGTCCGGGCTGGCGGGGGAGGGGAGATCTACGTGTCTGTGGGGGGCCCCAGGAGTCTGGGTGGGGGGGACCCAGGCGTCCGGGCTGGCGGGGGGGAGGTCTCCGTGTCGGGGGGTGGGACCCAGGCGTCTGGGCTGGCGGGGGGGAGGTCTCTGTGTCCGGGCGGGGGGACCCAGGCGTCTGGGCTGGCGGGGGGGGGGAGGTCTCTGTGTCCTGGGGGGAGACCCAGGCGTCCGGGCTGGCGGGGGGGAGGTCTCCGTGTCCAGGCGGGGGACCCAGGCGTCCGGGCTGGCGGGGGAGGGGAGGTCTCCGTGTCCGGGGGGGGGACCCAGGCGTCCGGCTGGCGGGGGGAGGGTCTCCGTGTCCGGCGGGGGGACCCAGGCGTCCGGGCTGGCGGGGGGGAGGTCTCCGTGTCCGGGGGGGGGACCCAGGCGTCCGGCTGGCGGGGGGGAGGTCTCCGTGTCCGGGGGGTGGGACCCAGGCGTCTGGGCTGGCGGGGGGAGGTCTCCGTGTCCGGGCGGGGGGACCCAGGCGTCCGGGCTGGCGGGGGGGAGGTCTCCGTGTCCGGGGGGGGGACCCAGGCGTCCGGGCTGGCGGGGGGGGAGGTCTCCGTGTCCGGGCGGGGGGACCCAGGCGTCCGGGCTGGCGGGGGGGAGGTCTCTGTGTCCGGGGGGGGGGACCCAGGCGTCCGGGCTGGCGGGGGGGAGGTCTCTGTGTCCTGGGGGGGACCCAGGCGTCCGGGCTGGCGGGGGGGGGGGAGGTCTCCGTGTCCGGGCGGGGGACCCAGGCGTCCGGGCTGGCGGGGGGGAGGTCTCCGTGTCCGGGGGGGGGACCCAGGCGTCCGGGCTGGGCGGGGGGGAGGTCTCCGTGTCCGGGGGGTGGGACCCAGGCGTCTGGGGCTGGCGGGGGGGAGGTCTCCGTGTCCGGGCGGGGGGACCCAGGCGTCGGGCTGGCGGGGGGGAGGTCTCCGTGTCCGGGGGGGGGACCCAGGCGTCCGGGCTGACGGGGGGGAGGTCTCCGTGTCCGGGGGGGGGGACCCAGGCGTCCGGGCTGGCGGGGGGGAGGTCTCCGTGTCCGGGGGGGGGACCCAGGCGTCCGGGCTGGCGGGGGGGAGGTCTCCGTGTCCGGGCGGGGGGACCCAGGCGTCCGGGCTGGCGGGGGGGAGGTCTCTGTGTCCGGGCCCCCCAGTGACACCCCCCCCCCGCAGGCGGACGCGCCACGTGAACGTGCTGCTGTTCATGGGGTTCATGACGCGGCCCAGCTTTGCCATCATCACGCAGTGGTGCGAGGGCAGCAGCCTGTACCGGCACCTGCACGTCTGCGAAACCCGGCTGGACGCCACCGCCCGCACCGAGGTGGCGCGCCAGACGGCCCAGGGCATGGAGTGAGTCGCGGCGGGGGCCTGGGCCGGGGTGGCTTGCATGGGGGGCAGTGGGAAGCTGGCCTGCGGGGGGCTGGGGAAGGCGGGGGGCTGGCCAGAGGGGGGCTAGCACAGTGGGGTGGCGGGCGCGGCGGGGGCAGGCGTCAGGGCGGGGCTGGTACTATGGGGGATGGGGGCTGGCACGGTGGGGGCTGCTAATGGGGACTCCCCCAATTTCTCTCCCTCCCCCAGTTATCTTCATGCCAAGAACATCATCCACCGGGACTTGAAATCCAACAGTATCCTACGGCCCCAGCCGGCCACCGGCCACGGGAACGGGGGGGTGTGTCCAGGTGAACGGGGTGTGTCCAGGTGAACGGGGGATGTATCTAGGGGAACGGGGGTGTATCTAGGGAAACGGGGGGGTGTATCCAGGGGAACGGGGTGTGTCCAGGTGAACGGGGGGTGTATCTAGGGGAACGGGGTGTGTCCAGGTGAACGGGGGGTGTATCTAGGGGAACGGGGTGCTGTCCAGGGGAACGGGGGGTGTATCTAGGGGAACGGGGTGTGTCCAGGGGAACGGGGGGTGTGTCCAGGTGAACGGGGGTGTATCTAGGGGAACGGGGGGTGTGTCCAGGGGAACGGGGGTGTATCTAGGGGAACGGGGGGGTGTATCCAGGGGAACGGGGGGTGTGTCCAGGTGAACAGGGGGGTATCTAGGGGAACGGGGGGTGTGTCCAGGTGAACGGGGGGTGTATCTAGGGGAACGGGGGGTATCTAGGGGAACGGGGGTGTATCGGGGGGAACGGGGGGGTATCTAGGGGAACGGGGGGTATCGGGGGGAACGGGGCTGTATCCAGGATGGGGGCAGGGTTGCTCACCCCAGGGAGAGCAGTGCCGTGGGGAGGGACCTGGCGGGGGGCTGGCTGTGGGGGGGCCTGTTGGAGCCGTTGCCCCCTAACCACCCCCCAGACATCTTCCTGCACGAGGGGCTGACGGTGAAGATCGGGGACTTCGGCCTGGCCACGGTGAAGACGCGCTGGAGCGGGGCCTGCCAGGTCGAGCAGCCGCGAGGCTCGTGCTCTGGATGGTGAGAGCCCCCCGGCTCCCCCCGGCTCTACCCCCCCCGTGCCTCCTTCCCTCTGCTGTGCCCCCCGCAGTGTCCCCGCTGCGCCCCAGTGCCCGTGTTCTCGATGGGGGAGAACTGAGCTGTGCCCCCAGAGCCCCACTGCCGCCCCCACCCCTCCCTGCCGCTAACCCGCGTCTGCCCACAGGCGCCCGAGGTGATCCGCATGCAGGACAGCAGCCCCTACAGCTTCCAGTCCGACGTCTACGCCTATGGGGTGGTTCTCTACGAGCTGACCACGGGCAGCCTGCCCTACGGGCACGTGCGCAGCCGCGACCAGGTACCGTCACCCGGCGCCCACCTCCCGTCACCCGGCGCCCTTCTCCTGACACCCAGCGCCCTTCTCCCGACACCCGGTGCCCACCTCCCGTCACCCGGCGCCCACCTCCCGTCACCCGGCGCCCTCTTCCCGTCACCCAGCGCCCTTCTCCTGACACCCAGCGCCCACCTCCCGTCACCCGGCGCCCACTTCCCGTCACCCGGCGCCCTTCTCCTGACACCCAGCGCCCACCTCCCGTCACCCGGCGCCCACTTCCCGTCACCTTCAGGCCACTTCCTGGCACCTGGCACCCACCTCCGGCACCCGGCGTCCACCTCCTGTCACCCAGCGCCCTTCTCCTGTCACCCACCTCCCGTCACCCGGCACCCACCTCCCGTCACCCGGCGCCCACCTCCCGTCACCCAGTGCCCACTTCCCGTCACCCGGCGCCCTTCTCCTGACACCCAGCGCCCACCTCCCGTCACCCAGTGCCCACTCCCGTCACCCGGCGCCCTTCTCCTGACACCCAGCACCCACCTCCCGTCACCCAGTGCCCACTTCCCGTCACCCGGCGCCCTTCTCCTGACACCCAGCGCCCACCTCCCGTCACCCAGTGCCCACTTCCCGTCACCCGGCGCCCACCTCCCGTCACCCGGCGCCCACCTCCCGTCACCCAGTGCCCACTTCCCGTCACCCGGCGCCCTTCTCCTGACACCCAGTGCCCACTTCCCGTCACCGGCGTCCACCTCCTGTCACCCAGCGCCCTTCTCCCGTCACCCACCTCCCGTCACCTGGCACCCTTCTCCCGTCACCCGGCGCCCTTCTCCGTCACCTGGCGCTCCTCTCCCGGCGCCCACCTTCCGTCACCCGCAGGCCACTTCCCGTCACCCGTCACCCACCTCCCGTCTCCCGGCGCCCACCTCCCGTCACCCGTCACCCACCTCCCATCACCTGGCGCTCCTCTCACGGCGCCCACCTTCCGTCACCCGCAGGCCACTTCCCGTCACCCGTCACCCACCTCCCGGCACCCACCTCCCGTCTCCCGGTGCCCTTCTCCTGGCGCCCACCTCCCGTCACCCGCGCCCACCTCCCGTCACCCAGTGCTCCTCCTTCCGCCCCCCCGGCACCCAGCAGGGGGTGCTGACTGGGGGCTTGGAGAGGTGGGGGGTGCCCAGAGTCTGACCTGCTCCCTTGCCCCCAGATCCTGTTCATGGTGGGCCGGGGGTACCTGTCCCCTGACTTGAGCCGGGTGCCCAGCACCTGCCCCAAGGCCCTGAAGAGACTCATGGTGAACTGCCTGAAATTCAGCCGAGAGGAAGAGACCCTCTTCCCGCAGGTGAGTGGGGGGCGGGGGCCCCGATGCCTGAGTGCCCCTCCCCCGCTCTGGAAGGGAATGGAGTCTAGTGGTTAGAGCTGGGAGCCATCACACCTGGGTTCTTTGGGGGGGGCAGGAGACGGACTCCAGGCTCCTCCCCCCGGCTCTGGGGGGCCTGTCTCACTCCCTTTCTCCCCCCAGATCCTGGCCACCCTGGAGCAGCTACAACGCTTGCAGCCCAAGCTGGAGCGAAGTATGTCAGAGCCGTCCCTGCACCGCGCCTCCCACCCTGACCCCCTGCGCACCCTCGCCTAGCCCTGGACAGGCGGACTGCCCCACGGCAAGGACAGACGCCCCTGGGGGCCGGCCACGGCCCAGGGCTACGGGATCCAGGCGTCCGGCAGCTACAGCGGGAGAGGAGGCCAAGCGCCCCCCCGGCCAGTCACCCCAGAGGAACTGTGATCTCATGGAGATCCATGTGGCCCCCTCCCCGGGGGCAGATTCCACCCCTCGGGGCAAATTGAGGGTATTTCTAGGCGGGGAAGATGGAAATAAATGAGACCTGTTATGAGGCAGGTGCCCGTGTTTTGGGGAGTTGTAAGTCGCTCCCAGGCGGCGTTCTGTGCGGCTGTTTCCCCCGCGGCCCCGCCCCAGAGGCGGCTGCATCAGCCTCAGGTGGCGTTCTGCGCGGCTGTTCCCCCGCAGCCCCGCCCCAGAGGCGGCTGCATCAGCCTCAGGTGGCATTCTGCGCGGCTGTTCCCCCGCGGCCCCGCCCCAGAGGCGACTGCATCAGTCCCGGGTGGTGTTCTGCGCGGCTGTTCCCCCGCGGCCCCGCCCCAGAGGTGGCTGCATCAGTCCCGGGTGGTGGTCTGCATGGCTGTTCCCCCGCGGCCCCGCCCCAGAGGTGGCTGCATCAGTCCCGGGCGGCGTTCTACGCGGCTGTTCCCCCGCAGCCCCGCCCCAGAGGCAGCTGCATCAGTCCCGGGTGGTGTTCTGCATGGCTGTTCCCCCGCAGCCCCGCCCCAGAGGCAGCTGCATCAGTCCCAGGTGGTGGTCTGCATGGCTGTTCCCCCGCGGCCCCGCCCCAGAGGTGGCTGCATCAGTCCCGGGCGGCGTTCTACGCGGCTGTTCCCCCGCGGCTCCGCCCCAGAGGCGGCTGCACAGACGACGACCCCGCGGGCTGTTAAATCTCTGGTTTAATACGTCGGTCTCTGGTCTCGGACTGACACCGCGTTTCTCTGACATCACAGACGACGGGGACCCACGACAGTGTCACAAGAATCACTAACGGGGACGGGGGAGTCAGTGCTCAGCACCCCCCCTCCCCACCCCATCCCCTTCACAAGGGGGACTGAGGGGAGGGGGGCAGCGGCCCGGCGGGGGGCAGGAGGGCCCGATCCTGGGCTCCCTCCGGCACCCCCAGGGCCCGATTCGGGGCAGGGATGGAAGCGCCAGGGCACGACACGGAAACGACACGCAAACATCACGCGCTGTGGGCGGGGACGTCACGACACTGCGCTGGGGGGTGCTCAAAAATAGAGGGGGGCAGGACTCTGAGCTGTGGAAGAGGCGGGTACAGGGGGGGCCGGGGCTGGGCCTTCGGCTCCTCGGGGGCCCAGCTCCTACCGGGGGCGAGCCATCGGGGTCCCCAAGGGCATGGAGGGGAGTCTCTGAGGTCTGCGGGAGTGGGGGGGACCTAGAGGCGGTGGGGTGGGTGTCTGGGGGGCTGGGGGGACCCAGGGCAGTACTGGGTGTCTAGATGCTGGCTGGGGGGGCTCTGGGGAGTTGGGGGGCCTGGGAGGGTCACTCAGCGAAGAGGGTGGCAAAGCTTGGGGACCTGGTGGAACTCAGCAGTGGGGAGACCTGGGGGAGTTGGGGGGGCCCGGGGCAGCGGGGAGGCTCTGAGGGGACCTGGGGGAGTTGGGGAGACCCGGGGCAGCAGGGGGGGCTCTGAGGAGACCTGGGGGAGTTGGGGAGACCCGGGGCAGCAGGGGGGGCTCTGAGGAGACCTGGGGGAGTTGGGGGGGCCCGGGGCAGCAGGGGGGGCTCTGAGGAGACCTGGGGGAGTTGGGGAGACCCGGGGCAGCAGGGGGGGCTCTGAGGAGACCTGGGGGAGTTGGGGAGACCCAGGGCAGCAGGGGGGGCTCTGAGGAGACCTGGGGGAGTTGGGGAGACCCGGGGCAGCAGGGGGGGCTCTGAGGAGACCTGGGGGAGTTGGGGGGCCCCGGGGCAGCCGGGGGGGGCTCTGAGGGGACCTGGGGGAGTTGGGGGGCCCCGGGGCAGCAGGGGGGGCTCTGAGGGGACCTGGGGGAGTTGGGGAGACCCGGGGCAGCAGGGGGGGCTCTGAGGAGACCTGGGGGAGTTGGGGAGACCCGGGGCAGCAGGGGGGGCTCTGAGGAGACCTGGGGGAGTTGGGGGGGCCCGGGGCAGCGGGGAGGCTCTGAGGGGACCTGGGGGAGTTGGGGAGACCCGGGGCAGCAGGGGGGGCTCTGAGGAGACCTGGGGGAGTTGGGGGGGCCCGGGGCAGCGGGGAGGCTCTGAGGGGACCTGGGGGAGTTGGGGAGACCCGGGGCAGCAGGGGGGGCTCTGAGGAGACGTGGGGGAGTTGGGGAGACCCGGGGCAGCAGGGGGGGGCTCTGAGGGGACCTGGGGGAGTTGGGGAGACCCGGGGCAGCAGGGGGGGCTCTGAGGAGACCTGGGGGAGTTGGGGGGGCCCGGGGCAGCGGGGAGGCTCTGAGGGGACCTGGGGGAGTTGGGGAGACCCGGGGCAGCAGGGGGGGCTCTGAGGAGACCTGGGGGAGTTGGGGGGACCCGGGGCAGCAGGGGGGGCTCTGAGGAGACCTGGGGGAGTTGGGGAGACCCAGGGCAGCAGGGGGGGCTCTGAGGAGATCTGGGGGAGTTGGGGAGACCCGGGGCAGCAGGGGGGGCTCTGAGGAGACCTGGGGGAGTTGGGGGGCCCCGGGGCAGCCGGGGGGGGCTCTGAGGAGACCTGGGGGAGTTGGGGGGCCCCGGGGCAGCAGGGGGGGCTCTGAGGGGACCTGGGGGAGTTGGGGAGACCCGGGGCAGCAGGGGGGGCTCTGAGGAGACCTGGGGGAGTTGGGGAGACCCGGGGCAGCAGGGGGGGCTCTGAGGAGACCTGGGGGAGTTGGGGGGGCCCGGGGCAGCGGGGAGGCTCTGAGGGGACCTGGGGGAGTTGGGGAGACCCGGGGCAGCAGGGGGGGCTCTGAGGAGACCTGGGGGAGTTGGGGGGGCCCGGGGCAGCAGGGGGGGCTCTGAGGGGACCTGGGGGAGTTGGGGAGACCCGGGGCAGCAGGGGGGGCTCTGAGGAGACGTGGGGGAGTTGGGGAGACCCGGGGCAGCAGGGGGGGGCTCTGAGGAGACCTGGGGGAGTTGGGGGGGCCCGGGGCAGCGGGGAGGCTCTGAGGGGACCTGGGGGAGTTGGGGAGACCCGGGGCAGCAGGGGGGGCTCTGAGGAGACCTGGGGGAGTTGGGGGGGCCCGGGGCAGCGGGGAGGCTCTGGGGGGCCCCGGGGCAGCGGGGGGCCGGTCACTCGGCGAAGAGGCTGGCGAAGCGCGGGGGCCCGGGGGGGCCGGTCACTCGGCGAAGAGGCTGGCGAAGCTCTGGCGCAGCGAGCGGACGGACTCGGCCCGCGCCTCCTCCGGGCTAGCGCTGCCCCGCGCCGGCTCTGCAAGGGGGAAGGAGCTGGTCAGCGACTGGGATTTGCTGGGGGGGGGGGCGGGCAGTGGGGGGAGAGGAGGGGGGGAGAGAAAGACACGATTAATCCAGGCCTGGCGCCGCAGCAGGGGGGTGACTGGGGGCCCCCAGGACAGAGGGAGACGAGCAGCAGGAGAATGGAGACACCCCTGCCTTTAGCCCCCCCACTGGTCCCCCCCAGAACCCCCCAATCTAACCACTGCCCTCCAGGCCCCTCCAATCTAACCACTCCCCCCCAGGCCTCCCCATTCTAACCACTCCCCCCCACTGCCTCCCATTCTAACCACTCCACCTCACTGCCCTCCCAGAGCGGGGAGAGAACCCAGCAGTCTAGGGTGCCAGCGGCTCCCCCCGCTCTAACCACTAGCCCCCCCTCCTGTCCCAGAGCCTGGAGAGAACCCAGGAGTCCAGGCTGTCAGCTCCCTCTGCTCTACCCACTAGCCCCCACTCCCCTTCCAGAGCCAAGAGGGAACCCAGGCGCCCTGGGGCCAGGTACGGGGGGGGGCATGGGGGGGCCTTACTTCATCTGGGGCTGGGGCACCGGCAGCTCCGGGCTGGGCTTCTGAGCCACTTGGGGTTTCCCGTGTGCGGTGGGGGGGCGGCTGCCCCCCTGGGCGCTGGGCCGTGGCTGCTGGGTGGTGGGGGGTGCTGGGCGAGGCTGGGGGGCCCCCCGCTGGCTGGGGGGTGCCCCCTGGCTGCTCTGCCGAGGCTGTGCTCGCTGCTGGGCCCCTGGGGGGCGCTGCTGGGGGGGCTGCTGAGGCTGGGGGGGAGTCCCCCCGGACTTCGCCTGCAGCTGGGGGGACTGGCTCCCTGCTCCAGGGCTGGGCCCCCGCTGGGGCTGGGGGGCAGGCGTTGGCCCCCCGCCAGGCTGTGGGGCTCGGGGGCCTTGTGGGAGGCCAGGGCCCGGCTGGCGCTGCTGGGGCGGGCCCATGGGGCGCTGCTGGGGGGCGGTGGGGCTGGGCAGGCGCTGCTGAGGCAGGGGGCCACCCGGCTGGGGGGCCAGGCCCGAGAGCTGCTGCCCCTGGGGCGGGGGGCGCTGCTGAGCTGGGGGGCGCTGGGCCGGTGGCTGTGGTCCCCCTGAAAGAAAGAGAGAGACAATTAGTGGGGGGGCCGTGCTCTGGGGGCTTATTGGGGTGCACCGTGCTGTGGGGGGTAGGGGGCTCGTTGGGGGGTGCTGTGAGGAGCAGGAGGGTCAGTGGGGGGTGCCGTGCTGTGGGGGGCAGGGGGCTTGTTGGGGGGTGTGTGAGGAGCAGGAGGGTCAATGGGGGGCGCCGTGCTGTGGGGGGCAGGGGGCTCGTTGGAGGGTGCTGTGAGGAGTGGCAGGGTCAGTGGGGGGGCGCCGTGCTGTGGGGGGCATGGGGCTTGTTGGGGGGTGCTGTGAGGAGCAGGAGGGTTAATGGGGGGGCGCCGTGCTGTGGGGGGCAGGGGGCTTGTTGGGGGGTGCTGTGAGGAGCAGGAGGGTCAATGGGGGGCACCGTGCTGTGGGGGGCAGGGGGCTTGTTGGGGGGTGCTGTGAGGAGCAGGAGGGTCAGTGGGGGGGGCGCCGTGCTGTGGGGGGCAGGGGGCTCGTTGGAGGGTGCTGTGAGGAGCGGGAGGGTCAGTGGGGGGCGCCGTGCTATGGGGGGGCAGGGGGCTCGTTGGAGGGTGCTGTGAGGAGCGGGAGGGTCAGTGGGGGGCGCCGTGCTGTGGGGGGCAGGGGGCTCGTTGGGGGGTGCTGTGAGGAGCGGGAGGGTCAGTGGGGGGCGCCGTGCTATGGGGGGGCAGGGGGCTCGTTGGAGGGTGCTGTGAGGAGCGGGAGGGTCAGTGGGGGGGCGCCGTGCTATGGGGGGGCAGGGGGCTCGTTGGAGGGTGCTGTGAGGAGCGGGAGGGTCAGTGGGGGGGCGCCGTGCTGTGGGGGGCGGGCGGGGTCAGGGGCCGCTGTTTGCGACCCACCCTGCGGAGGGGGCCGTTGCTGCGCCGTGGGTCCTTGTCTCTGCCCAGCCGGGGTGCCCTGTGCCTGTAAGAGAAAAGGGGTGTCAGCTGGGGGGTGATGCAGGGAGGCGGCGACAGGGGAACTGCCCAGGACGGAATCTTTGTAAGGCTTCGTAGGAATCCAGCCAGTGCCTCAGTTTCCCTTGGCTGTCTGGGTAGGGGGGCGGGGTCAGGGCAGGGCGCTTCTGGGGCTGGGGCTCCCACACTAGGGAGGGGGTAGGAGTTCGGGGCAGGGCGTACCTGGGCCGGGGCCCCCCGCACCGGGGAGGGGGTGGGGGTTCGGGGCGTACCTGGGCCGGGGGTCCCCCTCACCGGGGAGGGGGTGGGGGTTCGGGGCGTACCTGGGCCAGGGCCCCCCGCACTGGGGAGGGGGTGGGGGTTCGGGGCGTACCCGGGCCAGGGCCCCCCGCACCGGGGAGGGGGTGGGGGTTCGGGGCGTACCTGGGCCGGGTGCACAGGAGGTTCGGGGCGTACCTGGGCCGGGGCCCCCCGCACCGGGGAGGGGGTGGGGGTTCGGGGCGTACCCGGGCCGGGGCCCCCCGCACGGGGGAGGGGGTGGGGGTTCGGGGCGTACCCGGGCCGGGGCCCCCCGCACCGGGGAGGGGGTGGGGGTTCGGGGCGTACCTGGGCCGGGGCCCCCCGCACGGGGGAGGGGGTGGGGGTTCGGGGCGTACCTGGGCCGGGGCCCCCCGCACCGGGGAGGGGGTGGGGGTTCGGGGCGTACCTGGGCCGGGGCCCCCCGCACGGGGGAGGGGGTGGGGGTTCGGGGCGTACCTGGGCCGGGGCCCCCCGCACGGGGGAGGGGGTGGGGGTTCGGGGCGTACCTGGGCCGGGGCCCCCCGCACCGGGGAGGGGGTGGGGGTTCGGGGCGTACCTGGGCCGGGGCCCCCCGCACCGGGGAGGGGGTGGGGGTTCGGGGCGTACCTGGGCCGGGGCCCCCCGCACGGGGGAGGGGGTGGGGGTTCGGGGCGTACCTGGGCCGGGGCCCCCCGCACGGGGGAGGGGGTGGGGGTTCGGGGCGTACCTGGGCCGGGGCCCCCCGCACCGGGGAGGGGGTGGGGGTTCGGGGCGTACCTGGGCCGGGGCCCCCCGCACCGGGGAGGGGGTGGGGGTTCGGGGCGTACCTGGGCCGGGGCCCCCCGCACGGGGGAGGGGGTGGGGGTTCGGGGCGTACCTGGGCCGGGGCCCCCCGCACCGGGGAGGGGGTGGGGGTTCGGGGCGTACCTGGGCCGGGGCCCCCCGCACGGGGGAGGGGGTGGGGGTTCGGGGCGTACCTGGGCCGGGGCCCCCCGCACCGGGGAGGGGGTGGGGGTTCGGGGCAGGACCTGCGCCATGCGCCCCAGAACCAACTCCACGATCAGCTGCTTGTCCTCGTCTTGCTGGTCCCCAATGAGGGGCATGGAGGAGCCGACGACCTGGGGGGGGACCGGGGCATTAGCGGCGGGGGGGGAGGCGCCCAGGCACCCGGGGCTCGGCGGGGACCCAGGCGTCCGGGGGCCCCTCCCGGCCCAGCCCCCCGGCGCCCACCTCGATGATGTGGTCGTGCCCGTCCTTGCCGTGCAGGGCCTCCACGGCGCAGATATCCAGCCCCCCGAAAATCTCCGAGCAGGTGTCGACCCACAGCCGGTACCTGGGGGGGCAGGGGGTGAGAGACCCCCCCAAACTCTGGGAACCCCCCATGACCCCTAGTCCCGCCCCCCCTCCTCACAGAGCCACTGTCCCCTCCTGCCCCCCCCAACCCCGCCCCCCCGGCTCTCCTCGTGGGACCCCCACGGAATCAACCAGACCCCTCCCCATCTCTACCTTTACCTAGCCCCGCCCCCAGCCCTGCCCCGCCCCCGCCAGCTACCTCTAGCCCCGCCCCAGGAAGCTCTGGCCCCGCCCCCTCTAGCCCCGCCCCGGGGGTCAGCACCCCTCACCTGTCGGACACCGCGATCTGCTCCAGCATGGCCGAGCCCGTGTTGGTTTTCCAGTTCCCCGACACCGAGGTCCTCCTAGGCCGAGATGGGGTGTTAGGGGGGCTGGTGTGGGGGGGGGCTCTCCAAGGCCATCAGAGCGGGGCGCGGGGGGGCCTTGGGGGGATCGGCGGGGCGCGGGGGGGTTTGGGGGGATCGGCGGGGCGCGGGGGGGCCTTGGGGGGATCGGCGGGGCGCGGGGGGGTTTGGGGGGATCGGCGGGGCGCGGGGGGGCCTTGGGGGGATCGGCGGGGCGCGGGGGGGCCTTGGGGGGATCGGTGGGGCGCGGGGGGGTTTGGGGGGATCGGCGGGGCGCGGGGGGGCCTTGGGGGGATCAGCGGGGCGCGGGGGGTTGGGGGGAGCTCTATCCCCAGGCACTCAGGGCTGGGGGCTGGGCAGGGGTATTCTCCCCAGAGGCAGTCAGGGCCAGGTGTGTGGGGGGGGGAGCTGTGGGGCAGAACAGGCAGTCAGGGCCGGCAGCGGAGTGGGGCCAGGCGCCATGGGGCAGGCTTGGGGCGCCGTGGGGCAGGGGGCTCGGCAGGAGCTGTATCCCCAGGCGACAGAGTGGGGCCCGGCACCGTGGGGCAGGCCTGGGCGCCGTGGGGCAGGGGGCTCGGCAGGAGCTCTATCCCCAGGCGACAGAGAGGGGCCTGGCGCCGTGGGGCAGGCCTGGGCGCCGTGGGGCAGGGGGCTTGGCAGGAGCTCTATCCCCAGGCGACAGAGTGGGGCCAGGCGCCATGGGGCAGGCCTGGGCGCCGTGGGGCAGGGGGCTCGGCAGGAGCTCTATCCCCAGGCGACAGAGAGGGGCCTGGCGCCGTGGGGCAGGCCTGGGCGCCGTGGGGCAGGGGGCTTGGCAGGAGCTCTATCCCCAGGCGACAGAGCGGGGCCAGGCGCCATGGGGCAGGCCTGGGCGCCGTGGGGCGGGGGCCCGGCAGGAGCTCTATCCCCAGGCGACAGAGCGGGGCCTGGCGCCGTGGGGCAGGCCTGGGCGCCGTGGGGCGGGGGGCTGGGCAGGAGCTCTATCCCCAGGCGACAGAGAGGGGCCCAGCACCGTGGGGCAGGCCTGGGCGCCGTGGGGCGGGGGCTCGGCAGGAGCTCTATCCCCAGGCGACAGAGTGGGGCCCGTCACCGTGGGGCAGGCCTGGGCGCCGTGGGGCGGGGGCCCGGCAGGAGCTCTATCCCCAGGCGACAGAGCGGGGCCTGGCGCCGTGGGGCAGGCCTGGGCGCCGTGGGGCAGGGGCTCGGCAGGAGCTCTATCCCCAGGCGACAGAGAGGGGCCCGGCGCCGTGGGGCAGGCCTGGGCGCCGTGGGGCAGGGGCTCGGCAGGAGCTCTATCCCCAGGCGACAGAGCGGGGCCTGGCGCCGTGGGGCAGGCCTGGGCGCCGTGGGGCGGGGGCGCGCACTCACATGTAAGCCTTGTAGTTGGTGCCGATTTTCTGGACGCGCAGGTCGTACTTGGCGTCGATGAAGGGCTCGGCCGTGGCGTACGTCCGGGTCAGCGCCACCACGCTGGCGATGTCCTGGAAGTCGTACTGGTTCCCCACCTTCACCTGGGGCAGGACGGGCAGGGTCAGACCCAGGCATGCTGAGGCTGGCATCTCACCCCATGGGTCCAGCCCAGCGTAGGGGGCTGCGATTCAGCTCAGCCCTCAAAAAGCATCACACACACCCCAAAAATCTCTCCCCCACCCAGAGGAAGAGCTTCCTGTTTTGCTTCAAAGGGGAGGGACTTCCTCCTTTGCCAGCAGGCCACATACTTAGAAAACAAACCCCGCCCCTCCTGGGAAGGACTTCCTGTTTTGGCAGCTCAGACTGACCAATGGGAAGAGATGGGGACCCTCCTCCTCTTCCCTTCCCTGGACCATTCAGTGTTTCCCACGGTCCCTCCTGCTCCGATCTCCTCCTCCCCCTAGTCATTCAGCGGGCCAGTGCAGGGGTGGGCTTAGGGGTCCTGCAAGTGGGCGGAGCACAGGGAGGAGAAGGCAGAGTGGGCGGGGCTGTTACCTTGCCCATTCCCGAGTGGGCGTGGCCCATCTTCACCACCACCGGGTACTTGGGGGAGGTCAGCTGCAGGGAGAAAGAGACAGTCGGGGAGATGGGGGACTGGTGATGCCCCTCGCTCCTGACCCACAGCCCGGTGCCATCCTACCCCTGCCCCCCAACTCGGCCAGGCACCCTCCCTGCCCCCAGACCTCTGTGTGAGGCCGGCCAGCCAGCTGTGGTTTCGGCTGCCCTCAGGCCAGGGTGTCTGTTTCTGATTCCAGCCTGGCTCCCTGCCCGTCTGCCGTGGCCTGGCACCACCCACTCCTTCCGGGAATGATGGGATATAAATGTAAATCCCCCACCCACCCCCGAGCCAGACACAGCCCGTCCCCGAGCCCCCCCCAGGTAAGACCCCCCCAGGTAAACCCCGCCCCCCACGCCCGTGTCAGCAGGCCGGCCGTACCTCTGCTCCAGTCCTGCCGTGCCCTGGCGACCCCTCTCAGCTGGGATGCCTCCCAGCCTCTCCCCCACCATAGCACTAACCACTAGGCTCCACTCCCCAGCGCAAACCCAGGCGTGCTGGCTCCCGGCCGCCTCTCTGCCGTGGGCCCCACTCCACGACCAGAGAGACGAGTTGCCTTTAGCTGGCATCCTACTCAGACATCACGGGGCCGGAGCCGCCAGGGGTCAAGAGACAGAAAAAATTTCTCACGGACTTCGGTAAATGTTTATGAAAGGAAATAGCATCAGGAGATGCGTCGGCGCTGGAGCCAGTTCTCTTCCCGCTTCTGAGTGCAGCCACCTCTGGGGTGGGGCCGCTGGGAAGAGCTGCGGATAACGTCATGGGTGGACGGCTCGCCTGGCGCGGAGATGCAGCCGGCTGTGGGGCAGAGCGGCTGGGAACCGCGGCGTATCCCGCCGTGTGGGAACGGCTCGCCCTGCGCGGAAGTGCGACCGCCTCTGGGGTGGGGGCAGCTGGGAACAGCTTGTGAGGGGTTGCGTTCGCTGTTTGCGGGTTGTGTTGCATGTGATTTCTCGCGGCTTCTGCATGTGCGTATGCACGCCTCAGTTTCCCTGGGCACTGCACCGGCGCCCGGCTGGGGAGGGGCATTTTAGGTGTGACTCACTGAGAGGAGGTTGCCCCGGCTCAGCACAAACCCAGTGACCCAGGCCCTATCGTGACCTGAGCCTGGCATGGGGGCATGGCCAGGTGACCCCTTTTGGCCCGGAAGCTTGATACAGGGGGAAGTTGCTGGGTATGTGTCTCCCTGGTTTGGCGCAGGGCCCGGTGGCTCCCCGCCCCTCGGTGAGGCTGGTGGCAGCGGTGGGATGGATTGCGTCCCCATGGA
This sequence comes from Pelodiscus sinensis, assembly GCF_049634645.1. Taxonomy (NCBI): domain Eukaryota; kingdom Metazoa; phylum Chordata; order Testudines; family Trionychidae; genus Pelodiscus; species Pelodiscus sinensis. The sequence continues at coordinate 365,711 of NW_027466045.1, forward strand.
CGGAGCCTCCTGCAGTGAGTGCTTGGGCACAGTAGGAAGAGGCGGGGGCCCGGGGCAGTGCCAGGAGGCTGCCCCACAACTAGAAGGACCCAGCGCCGACGAGCTGGGATGGAGACTGCTCCTGCCAGACTGGGACATGGCGGGGTCCCAGCTGAGGCTCTGACCCTCCCCAGGCCCCGGGCTGAGTGAGCCTGCTCAGTTCAGTCCCAAAGCCGGGGGGGGGGGGGGGGGGGCGGTCTGGACCCATGGCCTGGCTTTGCCCCCGTCCTGGCGCTGATGGATGTGTGAGTGAGGCCGGTTGTGAAAGGAGCCAGCTGGGAGGGAATCCTGGGGGGGGGAGGGGGGGACTGGCCCCACTTCCCCAAGTGCAGGGATGAGTCACCCCGCCCCGACACGCCTGTCTCACTTCCTGCCAGTGGTGTTGGGAAACCCAGACTTTCTCTGGAAATGTGACCCACACGTGCCTTTCTCCGCCCCACACAGCCCTTCCCGATCCCCCCCGCCTGCCCCTGAACCCATACGGCCCCCCTACACCCCAGCACGGTACCCCAGCTGCCCCCAAGCCCTTGCAGCCCCCGATGCCCCAGCAGGGCACCTCACCTGCCCCCAAACCCCAAACAGCCTCCCAGCAACCCAGCCTTCCCTCAGCCTCCCAGCCTGCCCCCAAACCCCATACAGCCTCCCGACACCCCAGCACCGCACCCTGTCTGCCCCAACCCCAAACAGCCCCCCAACAACCCAGCCTTCCCTCAGCCTCCCAGCCTGCCCCCAAACCCCATACAGCCTCCCGACACCCCAGCACCACACCCCACCTGCCCCCAAATCCCATACAGTCCCCTGACACCCCAGCATGGCACCTGCCTGTCCCCAGACTCTATACAGCCCCCCCAACACCCCAGCCTTCTGCATCCCCCTAGCCTGCCCCAAACCGTATATAGCCCCCCCAACAACCCAGTCTTCCCCAGCCTCCCAGCCTGCCCCCAAACCTCATACAGCCTCCCGACACCCCAGCACCGCACCCTGCCTGCCCCCAAACCCTCTACAGCCCCCCGACACCCCAGCATGGCACCCGCCTGCCCAACCCCATACAGCCCCCTGACAACCCAGCACCGCACCCTGCCTGCCCCCGAGCCCCATACAGACCCCCAACAACCCAGCATGGCACCCACCTGTCCCCAGACCCTGTACAGCCCCCCGACACCCCAGCATGGCACCCCGCCTGCCCCGAAGTCCTATACAACCCCCCGACACCGCAGCCTGGCCCCAAACCCTATACAGCCCCTGCCTTCCCTGATCCCCCCAGCCTGCACCTGATCCCCCATGCACCCTACCCTCAACTTCCCCTCCAGCCAGCCCCCCCCAGCCCCACATATGCCCTGTCCCCAGTTTTCACCTAGTCAGGCCCCTGACTTCCGCTTATCCTGTCCTGGAATCTCCCAGCCTGAGCCCCTGGAGCACAACGCACAACCAGCCCCTGACGTCCACACAGCTCCTGCCCCACGCCCAGGCCCCCTTGCTCTGACCACTAGACCCCCCAAGCCGGGGACAGAACCCAGGAATGCGGCCTCTCAGCCCCCACTCTGAGCTCCCTGTGGTGGGGGAAGGTCACTGAGTCCCCAGGGTGAATCACCCCTTGGCTACGCAGCCCCGCCCCACAGCGCAGCCCCACTGACGCAGCTAGCACGAGCAGTGAGCTAAGCACCGGGGGCAGGGAGAGGGCAGCGGGGCCCAGCACGTTACCCTATGGGGGGGCTGAACACCCCTGTGGAACCGGGACCCCTGCTGGCCCGTGTCTGACCCCCCCAGCACCCCGTCCCCTGCTGAGCCCTGTCTGACCCCCCACCCCGTGGCACCGTGCCCCCTGCTGGCCCCTGTCTGACCCCCCACCCCGTGGCACGTGCCCCCTGCTGGCCCCTGTCTGACTCCCCCGGCACCCCGCCCCCTGCTGGCCCTGTCTGATCCCCCCACCCTGTGGCACCGTGCCCCTGCTGGCCCCTGTCTGACACCCCCCCAGCACCGCGCCCCCTGCTGGGCCCTATCTGACTCCCCCGGTACCCCGCCCCCTGCTGGGTCCTGTCTGACCCTCCACCCCGTGGCACCGTGAACCCCTGCTGGCCCCTGTCTGACTCCCCCGGCACTGCGCCCCCTGCTGGGCCCTGTCTGACACCCCCCCAGCACTGCACCCCCTGCTGGGCCCTATCTGACTCCCCCGGTAACCCGCCCCCTGCTGAGCCCTGTCTGACCCCCCACCCCGTGGCACCGTGCCCCTGCTGGGCCCCGTCTGACCTGCCCCCCCCTCCTGCGGCACTGCGCCCCCTGCTGGGCCCCGTCTGACCTCCTCCTCCCCCCCCCCCGCACTGCGCCCCCTGCTGGCCCCTGCCCGCACTGCGCCCCCTGCTGGCCCCTGTCTGACACCCCCCCAACACTGCGCCCCCTGCTGGACCCTGTCTGACACCCCCCCCAACACTGCGTCCCCTGCTGGGCCCTGTCTGCCCCCCCCCCGGCACTGCGCCCCCTGCTGGCCCCTGTCTGACACCCCCCCAACACTGCGCCCCCTGCTGGGCCCTGTCTGCCCCCCCCCGCGGCACTGCGCCCCCTGCTGGGCCCTGTCTGATCCCCACTCCCGCGGTACTGCGCCCCCTGCTGGCCCCTGTCTGACACCCCCCCCAACACTGCGCCCCCTGCTGGGCCCTGTCTGCCCCCCCCCCCCGGCACTGCGCCCCCTGCTGGGCCCTGTCTGATCCCCCCCCCCCCGCAGTACTGCGCCCCCTGCTGGCCCCTGTCTGACCTCCTCCCCCCCGGCACTGCGCCCCCTGCTGGCCCCTGTCTGACCCCCCTCCCCCGGCACTGCGCCCCCTGCTGGCCCCTGTCTGACACCCCCCCAACACTGCGCCCCCTGCTGGGCCCTGTCTGCCCCCCCCACCCCGGCACTGCGCCCCTGCTGGGCCCTGTCTGCCCCCCCCCGCGGCACTGCGCCCCCTGCTGGGCCCTGTCTGATCCCCACTCCCGCGGTACTGCGCCCCCTGCTGGCCCCTGTCTGACACCCCCCCCCAACACTGCGCCCCCTGCTGGGCCCTGTCTGCCCCCCCCGGCACTGCGCCCCCTGCTGGGCCCTGTCTGATCCCCCCCCCGCAGTACTGCGCCCCCTGCTGGCCCCTGTCTGACCTCCTCCCCCCCGGCACTGCGCCCCCTGCTGGCCCCTGTCTGACCCCCCTCCCCCGGCACTGCGCCCCCTGCTGGCCCCTGTCTGACCCCCCCTCCCCCGGCACTGCGCCCCCTGCTGGCCCCTGTCTGATCCCCCAAGCCCACTGCCCACCCCGTACAGCCCAGCGCCCCCTGTCTGCCCCCCAAACCGCCGGGCGGCCCCTGCAGCTCTGGCCCCTTCCCCTGCAGCCCGGTTCTTGCTCGCCCCCCAGATTCCCACCCTGCCGCCCCCCGCTACCGAGAACCCGCCGCGGATGCTGACTCATCACAGCCCCCCATGGGGTGTCCTGGGGGGGAGCTGAGGCCCTGCCCCCCTCCCTGCCCCGCACTGAGCCAGGGACGTCAGAGACACTCCCCCCTGACATCACCCTCCCCCCGCCCCGCGCGGCGGCAGGAAAGGGGGGGCGGCGGGCCGCGGGGTTATATAGCGCAGCCCGCGGGCTCAGCCAGGCAGCGCCGACCCGACACCCCCAGCCAGCCTGTCCCACGGCCCAGGTAGGAGCGGGGCCCCCGCCCTCCGCTACCCCCGGGATGGGCCGCCCGCCCCCTCCCCCGCTCTCCGGTACCCCCGGGATGGGCCGCCCGCCCCCTCCCCCGCCCTCCGCTACCCCCGTGGTACCCCCCGGAACTCCGGGGCACCCCTCAGCCTTCCCTGCCCTCTGTTAGCCCCCCACCGGGGTACCCCGCCCGCCCCGGCCCTGGGCTACACCCCCCCAGGCCCTCCCCCCCCGGGACACCCCACCCGCCATGGCCCTGGGCTACACCCCTCCGGCCCTCCCCCCCCGGGGTATCCCGCCCGGCCCGGACTTACTGCTGGTTCCCCCCCCCCCCCCATTTCTAACTTCTGACAGAGAAACCCGCAGCCCTGCCGGTGCCCCTCACTTCCCCCCCCCCCGCCCCGTCTGGAGGCCCAGGCTGGGCCAAAGCGGAATCTGCTGGCAGGGGCCGGGGTGCAGTAGGGGAGCCCCCCGCTGGGAGGGGCCCGGCTGGGTGATGGGGGGGGGTCTCCATCTCTCCTGGGTCTAACCAGCCCCATCTCCCCCCAGATTGCTCCATCCAGCCGCACCATGAGCCCTGTGGCCTCCAACCGGCTGCTGGCCGGCGCCATCCTCGTCCTGGCGCTGGCGGACCCCACGGCCGCCTGCAGCTGCGCCCCCGAGCACCCCCAGACGGCGTTCTGCCAGGCCGACGTGGGTGAGTCGCCCCCGCCCCCTCCGAGCCCCCCACCCTGCCCCCCAGCACCCCCAGACGGCGTTCTGCCAGGCCGACGTAGGTGAGTCGCCCCCGCCCCCTCCGAGCCCCCCAGCCTGCCCCCCAGCACCCCCAGACGGCGTTCTGCCAGGCCGACGTAGGTGAGTCGCCCCCGCCCCCTCTGAGCCCCCCACCCTGCCCCCCAGCACCCCCAGACGGCGTTCTGCCAGGCCGACGTAGGTGAGTCGCCACTGCCCCCTCCGAGCCCCCCAGCCTGCCCCCCAGCACCCCCAGACGGCGTTCTGCCCGGCCGACGTAGGTGAGTCGCCCCCGCCCCCTCTGAGCCCCCCACTCTGCCCCCCAGCACCCCCAGACGGCGTTCTGCCAGGCCGACGTAGGTGAGTCGCCCCCGCCCCCTCCGAGCCCCCCACCCTGCCCCCCAGCACCCCCAGACGGCGTTCTGCCAGGCCGACGTGGGTGAGTCGCCCCCGCCCCCTCCGAGCCCCCCACCCTGCCCCCCAGCACCCCCAGACGGCGTTCTGCCAGGCCGACGTAGGTGAGTCGCCCCCGATCCCCAAATGCCCCTCCCCCAGTACAGTTTCCCCTCCTTAAAATTTTTGTAGCTCCCCAAACATCTGCCAGACACTCTTGTTCCTCCCCCAGAGCTGGAAGCCCCACCCGCAGTGGGGCCCCGGGCCAAGCAGGGCGCGCTCCCCCCGCCCTGCGCCCCTGTGGCTGGAAAGGCCTAGAGGTAATTCTGGGGGTGAGGATCCTCCACCCTCCAAGGCAGAGACCCCAAGAGTCCAGGAGGGGGCCCCCCACGCCGCAGCCAGTGGCAGGCCAGAATCTGGTGGGTCTCGATCCTGTGGGTTGGGAGACTGGGGGTGTCCTGACCCCCTTCTCTGTGCCGTGCAGTGGTTCGGGCCCGGTTCGTGAGGGCCACGCCGCAGAGCCACAACGGCAGCAGCGAGACGTCGGTGCCGTGGGTCCGCTACGAGATCAAACCCTCCAAGGTAGGTGCCCCCACCTCTCCACCCCCAGAGATCCCCCCTCCGCACCCCATGGCGCCCTCTGCTGGGAGAGCCTGGGGTGGAGCAGCTAGGCGCTCCCCCTGTAACCCACCTGCCTCAGCCCCACAGCGCCCCCTGCTGCTCCGGCTGAGATAGGCAGGCGCTCCCCCCAGCCAGCCAGCTCCCTTCCCTGCTCCCCACAGCGCCCCCTGCTGGGCCAGGCCAGGCTGGGGTAGGCAGGAGCTCCACCCCACACACACACAGCCAGCCTCTACCCCCCCCCTCCGGCGCCCCCTGCTGGGCCAGGCCAGGCCCCCCCAGCCAGCCCCCCCCGGCACCCCCTGCTGGGCCAGGCAGGAGCTCCCCCCACACACACAGCCAGCCCCCACCCCATGGCGCCCCCTGCTGGGCCAGGCCAGGCTGGGGTAGGCAGGCGCTCCCCCATGCCAGCCCCCACCCCTCCGGCACCCCCTGCTGCTCTGACACATGTCCCCCCACAGACCTACAAGGGAGTTCAGTCCGTGGGGGACGTGCGGTTCCTGTACACCCCGGCCCTGGAGAGCGTCTGTGGATACCTGCACCTGGCCCCCCTGAAGGAGGAGGAGTACCTCATCATGGGTAAGGCATCGCCAGCCCCGGCCTGGATACCCCAATACCCCCAGGCTCCTCGACCCCCAGGCCACCAAGTTTCAGTCCCCCTCTGCTAGTCTATGGGGCCTAGAGGGCACTGAGGGGCCTGCAGTCACTATGGGGCCTTGGGAGGGCTGGGGGTCATTATGGGGCTTTGGGGACACTGGGGGTTGCTATTTGGTACTCGGGGTCGCTTTGGGGGGGCTGGAGGTTGCTATGAGGTTTGGGGACACGGGGTCGCTATGGGGTGCTGGGGGTTACTATGTGGCTTTGGAGGGCTGGGGGTCGCTATGGGGCTTTGGGGACACTGGGAGTTGCTATGGGGATTCGGGGCGCTGGGGGTCACTATGGGGCCTTGGGAGGGCTGGAAGTTGCTATATGGTGCTGGGGGTCACTAAGGGGGTTTGGGGGCACTGGGGGCCACTATGGAGTTTAGGGGGGCTAGGGGCTATGGAGATTTGAGGGGCTGGAGGGTCACTATGGTGCTGTGGGGTCATTATGGGGTTTTGGGGGGCTGGGGGCTATGGGTATTTGGGGGCTGGGAATTGCTATGGGGCTTTGGGAGACCGTGGGATATTGGGAAGCTGGGGGATCACTATGGGGGGCTGGGGGTCACTATGGGGCTTTGGGGAGGCTATGGGGTTTTGGGGGTCTGGGGGGTCGCTTTGGAGGGTTGGGGGTCATTATGGGGCTTTGGGGACCTAGCAGTCACTTTGGGAGGCTGGGGGGGTTGCTATGGGGCTTTGGGGGGCTATGGGGCTTTGGGGGGCACCGGGGGTTGCTATGGGGCTTTGGGGGACACTGGGGCTTTGGGGGGCACTGGGGGTTGCTATGGGGCTTTGGGGGGCTATGGGGTTTTGGGGGGCACTGGGGGTTGCTATGGGGCTTTGGGGGGCACTGGGGGTTGCTATGGGGCTTTGGGGGGCTGGAGGTCACTATGGACCGCTGTACCAGCCCCTCCCTCTGTCTTTCCCCCCAGCCAAGTGGCAGGACCAGCGCCTGATGATCTCCACCTGCTCCTTCGTGCGCCCTTGGGCCCGCGTCTCCCCCAGCCAGCGCCGCGGGATCAGCCAGGCCTACGCGGGGGGCTGCGCCTGCGAAGTGAGTCCTGGGGTGTGGGAGCAGGGAGATGAGGGGAGGGGGGCAGATTTGGGGACTTGGGAGGCGGAGTCTCTGAGGGCGGGATCTACGAGGGGTGGGCGTGGCTCCCTCCAGCCCCGCCCCTGATTCCCAATGCGGTGGGCTGGGGCGAAGGGAGGGGGCATTCGGGGGCGGGGCCTGATGGGGTGGGTGGAGCCTGTGGGTGGGCGTGGCCGCCTCTAACCCAGCTCTCTGCCCAGGTGGTGCCCTGTAACTCCCTGCCCTGTGCGGTGTCGGGCGATGCCCAGTGCCTCTGGACCGACGGACTGCTGGACCGGAGCTGGCAGGGGCCCCAGGCCAAGCGCCTGGCCTGTCTGCCTCGCCCCAGCCAGGGGGCGCCCCCCAGCGCCGACCCCTTCTGCACCTGGGAGACCCTCAAGGGCAGCCAGGCCGAGTCGCTGCTCAAGGTGGCCCGGAGCCGGGCGCAGTGACCCCCCAACACGCCGGACCCCCGGACTGTGACCCCCCAAGCGCTCCCGACCCCCAGCCTGAGCTGCTAGGCGCCGACCTCCCCCCGGAATGGGGGGTGTGAGCCCCTCCGAGACAGGAGTGGGGAGGCCTTCCCCGAGAGCGACGTACTGGAAAGGGGAGGCAAAAGGGGGGGTCACCCCTCCCCCCGACTCTCCCCAATCTTTGAGGGCTCTGACTTGTGTTGTTTTGCTGAGTTTGATTCTTAAATACAGAAAATTCCTGAGACGCAGATTTGCACCATTGTCTGATGGGGGGGGGCAGGGGCTGGGAAGCGGGGGGGCCAGGGCTGGGGGGGGAGGGGCGCAGACATACCAGCCCCTTGCATTGAGATCTACCACAGCTTCTCCTGGCACATCTGGGGACCCCAGGCACCGCCCTATGCCCTGGTCCCCAGCCACCCACCTGCACCCCGATCCCTGGCGGTCCCATCGCCCCCAATCCTGAGCGCTCACATTACATGCCCCATAAGCCGTGGGGCTCAGGGAGCCCGGGGGGGGCCAGGCCAGACCCAGCCTCATCTTTTCCCCCCTTGGTTGCCCCCAGACTGCAGCCAGTGGACTCCCCCTTGCAAGTAAGGGGTCATGGCCCCATGGCCCAGAGCAGCCTTGGAGGGGGGGGACTCCTGAGCCCTGGGCACCTGCCCTATGCCCAACCCCTCCCCCCCAGCTCTGCCCAAGCCCTGCCAGTCAGCCCCCTGCACCCCCCCAGCCCCCCATGCGGAGCCCAGCACCCCACTCACCATCTCCCGGTGGTTGGGGTAGAAGGTTTGTTCGATGAGCGGGAATTCCTCTGCGCCCAACTTCCGGCGCAGCCGCACCAGCTGCGCAAACTGGGGGTGGGGGGGGAACATGTGAGGGGGCGCAGAACCCTGCCCCCCACCTCCCAGCTTCATTCCAGCCTCCCTGCCCCACATCAGCCCCACAGCCCCCCCCATTGCAACCCACTGGCTCCCCCATTCCCCACAGCTGCCTGCTGACCCCCCTTGTCCCCTGATTACCCCACAGCTACCCACCGCCCCCCCCTCACCCCCCGCGGGCGCTCACCACCCAGGGCTTGTCGCAGAAGTTGTAGATGGAGTGCAGGGAGTTGAGGCTCGGCACGCCGGCGTACTGCAGCCCGATCACCAGCCCCCGGTGGTCCCCCCCCGGAGCCGTGCTGTTGGCGTGCTGCCGCACCAGCACGAAGTCGGGGTGCACCGTCCTGGGGAGTGGGGCAGGGGTTAGACACAAGGCCTGGCCCCCCCACAGGGCCACCTGCACCCCACTCACCCCCCCACCCTCTTGCCCCCCAGGGAAGAGCCCTGCCCCCTCCATTCCCCCTGGAAACATCCCCCCACTCCCATGCACCGGACTAGCTGGGGGAACGCAGGGCAAAGGATCTGGGGGGCCCCCAGCCATCCCCCTCCCTGCTTGGCCAGGGCACACCCCGTGGCTCCAGGCTGGCCAGCCCCCATTTCCTGCTGCCCCGGCCTGCCCCCTTACCTCACCATCTTGACCCCATTCCGCAGCACCTCCAAATCCACCGAGAAGGCCCCGTTGGCCTGGGCCACCATGTTCAGCTCCGAGAACTCGGCCTGCGGGGGACGGGACAGGAGTCACCCCATGGAAGTGATGGAGCCCCCCCTTCTCCCCCGACACCTCACTGACTCCCCCCAGCACTGCCCCACACCAGCCCCCTGGCCCCCCAAAATGCCCCCCCAATCCCATGAGGCCCAGACCCACCTGTTCTACCCGCACCTCAACGTCACCATGAATCTTCTTGCCCTTGAATAATTTAGCCCTGGAAGAGAGAGATGGGGGGTGCGGTGGGTGTTAGCAGGCCTGCCCGTGCCTCAGTTTCCCCACACCAGTGTCAGGGGAGCAGCCTAAGAGCAGGAGACACGTGGCGGCCGATTTGGGGGGCCTGGCCAGCCCCCTCTTGCCCTGGGGGTCCCCTGAGTGCTGGAAACCTAGACGAGGCACTGGGGGACCTGACACTGACCCATGGCCCCCGCAGGCCTGGGGCAGAGCCGGGGGGCTCCAAGGAGCAGTGCCAGAGCTGGGGTGTTGCGCCTGGCCTGGGGGTCCGGGCCTGATGAAGAGACGGGACCCACAGAGCAGACCCGTCCCCTGCCGCAGCGTGTCCCCCTCTGAATCCCAGCCCAGGGCCCCCTGCCCAGCCCCCACGCTGCTCCCCACAGCCCAGCGCCCCCTGAGCAGCCCCGCGCCCCCTGCCCAGCCCCCACCCTGCTCCCCACAGCCCAGTGCCCCCTGCCCAGCCCCCACCCTGCTCCCCACAGCCCAGCACGCCCTGCCCAGCCCTCACCCTGCTCCCCACAGCCCGGCACCCCCTGCCCAGCCCCCACCCTGCTCCCCACAGCCCGGCGCCCCCTGCCCAGCCCCCACCCTGCTCCCCACAGCCCGGCGCCCCCTGCCCAGCCCCCACGCTGCTCCCCACAGCACAGCACCCCCTGAACAGCCCCCACGCTGCTCCCCACAGCACAGCACCCCCTGCCCAGCCCCCATCCTGCTCCCCACAGCCCGGCGCCCCCTGCCCAGCCCCCACCCTGCTCCCCACAGCCCAGCGCCCCCTGAGCAGCCCCGCGCCCCCTGCCCAGCCCCCACCCTGCTCCCCACAGCCCAGTGCCCCCTGCCCAGCCCCCACGCTGCTCCCCACAGCCCAGCGCCCCCTGAGCAGCCCCCACCCTGCTCCCCACAGCCCAGCGCCCCCTGAACAGCCCCCACCCTGCTCCCCACAGCCCAGCGCCCCCTGAGCAGCCCCCACCCTGCTCCCCACAGCCCAGCGCCCCTGAACAGCCCCCACCCTGCTCCCCACAGCCCAGCACCCCCTTCCCAGCCCCCACGCTGCTCCCCACAGCCCAGCGCCCCCTGAGCAGCCCCCACCCTGCTCCCCACAGCCCAGCGCCCCCTGAACAGCCCCCACCCTGCTCCCCACAGCCCAGCACCCCCTTCCCAGCCCCCACGCTGCTCCCCACAGCCCAGCGCCCCCTGAACAGCCCCCACCCTGCTCCCCACAGCCCAGCGCCCCCTGAATAGCCCCCACGCTGCTCCCCACAGCCCAGGGCCCCCTTCCCAGCCCCCACGCTGCTCCCCACAGCCCAGGGCCCGCTGCCCAGCCCCCACCCTGCTCCCCACAGCCCAGCGCCCCCTGCCCAGCCCCCACGCTGCTCCCCACAGCCCGGCACCCCTGCCCAGCCCCCACGCTGCTCCCCACAGCCCGGCACCCCCTGCCCAGCCCCCACGCTGCTCCCCACAGCCCAGGGCCCCCTGCCCAGCCCCCACCCTGCTCCCCACAGCCCAGGGCCCCCTGCCCAGCCCCCACCCTGCTCCCCACAGCCCGGCGCCCCCTGCCCAGCCCCCACCCTGCTCCCCACAGCCCAGCGCCCCTGAACAGCCCCCACGCTGCTCCCCACAGCCCGGCGCCCCCTGCCCAGCCCCCACCCTGCTCCCCACAGCCCAGCGCCCCTGAACAGCCCCCACCCTGCTCCCCACAGCCCAGGGCCCCCTGCCCAGCCCTCACCCTGCTCCCCACAGCCCGGCGCCCCCTGCCCAGCCCCCACCCTGCTCCCCACAGCCCGGCGCCCCCTGCCCAGCCCCCACGCTGCTCCCCACAGCCCAGCGCCCCCTGAACAGCCCCCACCCTGCTCCCCACAGCCCAGCGCCCCCTGCCCAGCCCCCACGCTGCTCCCCACAGCCCAGAGCCCCCTGCCCAGCCCCCACCCTGCTCCCCACAGCCCAGGGCCCCCTGCCCAGCCCCCACCCTGCTCCCCACAGCCCAGGGCCCCCTGCCCAGCCCCCACGCTGCTCCCCACAGCACAGCGCCCCCTGAACAGCCCCCACCCTGCTCCCCACAGCCCAGAGCCCCCTGCCCAGCCCCCACCCTGCTCCCCACAGCCCAGCGCCCCCTGCCCAGCCCCCGCGCTGCTCCCCACAGCCCAGGGCCCCCTGCCCAGCCCCCACGCTGCTCCCCACAGCCCGGCGCCCCCTGCCCAGCCCCCACCCTGCTCCCCACAGCCCAGGGCCCCCTGCCCAGCCCCCACGCTGCTCCCCACAGCCCGGCACCCCCTTCCCAGCCCCCACGCTGCTCCCCACAGCCCAGGGCCCCCTGCCCAGCCCCCACCCTGCTCCCCACAGCCCAGCGCCCCCTGAACAGCCCCCACCCTGCTCCCCACAGCCCGGCACCCCCTTCCCAGCCCCCACCCTGCTCCCACAGCCCAGGGCCCCCTGCCCAGCCCCCACGCTGCTCCCCACAGCCCAGGGCCCCCTGCCCAGCCCCCACGCTGCTCCCCACAGCCCAGCGCCCCCTGCCCAGCCCCCACGCTGCTCCCCACAGCCCAGCACCCCCTGAACAGCCCCCACCCTGCTCCCCACAGCCCAGAGCCCCCTGCCCAGCCCCCACGCTGCTCCCCACAGCCCAGCACCCCCTGAACAGCCCCCACCCTGCTCCCCACAGCCCAGGGCCCCCTGAACAGCCCCCACCCTGCTCCCCACAGCCCGGCACCCCCTGCCCAGCCCCCACGCTGCTCCCCACAGCCCAGGGCCCCCTGCCCAGCCCCCACCCTGCTCCCCACAGCCCAGCGCCCCCTGAACAGCCCCCACGCTGCTCCCCACAGCCCGGCACCCCTGCCCAGCCCCCACCCTGCTCCCCACAGCCCAGCGCCCCCTGAACAGCCCCCACGCTGCTCCCCACAGCCCAGCGCCCCCTGCCCAGCCCCCACGCTGCTCCCCACAGCCCAGGGCCCCCTTCCCAGCCCCCACGCTGCTCCCCAAAGCCCAGCGCCCCCTGAACAGCCCCCACGCTGCTCCCCACAGCCCAGCGCCCCCTGAACAGCCCCCACGCTGCTCCCCACAGCCCAGGGCACCCTGCCCAGCCCCCACCCTGCTCCCCACAGCCCGGCGCCCCCTGCCCAGCCCCCACGCTGCTCCCCACAGCCCAGCGCCCTCTGCCCAGCCCCCACCCTGCTCCCCACAGCCCAGTGCCCCCTTCCCATCCCCCACCCTGCTCCCCTAGTGGGGGGGGTGCAGCGTCCAAAGGGAGTGGTGTGGGCGGCAGGAAGGGGGGGGAATTCCCTGTAGTTAGAGACAGAAAAGCTGAGCGCTCAGTGCCAGTGTCTCCATTTCAGCTCGGCCCTGAGTCAGCACCAGCCACTTGGCTCACGGCAGAGCCGGGCCCAGCGCCACGAGCCGCACAACACAGAGCCCCGAGAACCCAGGCGCCCTGGCCCCCAGCCCCCTGCTCTGACCACTAGCCCCCACTCCCCTCCCTGGGCCCAGGAGAGAACCCAGGCGCCCTGGCCCCCAGCCCCCTGCTCTGACCACTAGCCCCCACTCCCCTCCCTGGGCCCAGGAGAGAACCCAGGCGCCCTGGCCCCCAGCCCCCTGCTCTGACCACTAGCCCCCACTCCCCTCCCTGGGCCCAGGAGAGAACCCAGGCGCCCTGGCCCCCAGCCCCCTGCTCTGACCACTAGCCCCCTCTCCCCTCCCTGGGCCCAGGAGAGAACCCAGGCGCCCTGGCCCCCAGCCCCCCTGCTCTGACCACTAGCCCCCACTCCCCTCCCTGGGCCCAGGAGAGAACCCAGGCGCCCTGACCCCCAGCCCTCTGCTCTGACCACTAGCCCCCTCTCCCCTCCCTGGGCCCAGGAGAGAACCCAGGCGCCCTGGCCCCCAGCCCCCCTGCTCTGACCACTAGCCCCCACTCCCCTCCCTGGGCCCAGGAGAGAACCCAGGCGCCCTGACCCCCAGCCCTCTGCTCTGACCACTAGCCCCCTCTCCCCTCCCTGGGCCCAGGAGAGAACCCAGGCGCCCTGACCCCCAGCCCTCTGCTCTGACCACTAGCCCCCTCTCCCCTCCCTGGGCCCAGGAGAGAACCCAGGCGCCCTGGCCCCCTGCCCCCTGCTCTGACCACTAGCCCCCTCTCCCCTCCCTGGGCCCAGGAGAGAACCCAGGCGCCCTGGCTCCCAGCCCCCCTGCTCTGACCACTAGCCCCCTCTCCCCTCCCTGGGCCCAGGAGAGAACCCAGGCGCCCTGGCCCCCAGCCCCTTGCTCTGACCACTAGCCCCCTCTCCCCTCCCTGGGCCCAGGAGAAAACCCAGGCGCCCTGACCCCCAGCCCTCTGCTCTGACCACTAGCCCCCTCTCCCCTCCCTGGGCCAAGGAGAGAACCCAGGCGCCCTGGCCCCCAGCCCCCTGCTCTGACCACTAGCCCCCTCTCCCCTCCCTGGGCCCAGGAGAGAACCCAGGCGCCCTGGCCCCCAGCCCCCCTGCTCTGACCACTAGCCCCCACTCCCCTCCCTGGGCCCAGGAGAGAACCCAGGCGCCCTGACCCCCAGCCCTCTGCTCTGACCACTAGCCCCCTCTCCCCTCCCTGGGCCCAGGAGAGAACCCAGGCGCCCTGGCCCCCTGCCCCCTGCTCTGACCACTAGCCCCCTCTCCCCTCCCTGGGCCCAGGAGAGAACCCAGGCGCCCTGGCTCCCAGCCCCCCTGCTCTGACCACTAGCCCCCTCTCCCCTCCCTGGGCCCAGGAGAGAACCCAGGCGCCCTGGCCCCCAGCCCCCTGCTCTGACCACTAGCCCCCTCTCCCCTCCCTGGGCCCAGGAGAAAACCCAGGTGCCCTGACCCCCAGCCCTCTGCTCTGACCACTAGCCCCCTCTCCCCTCCCTGGGCCCAGGAGAGAACCCAGGCGCCCTGGCCCCCAGCCCCCCTGCTCTGACCACTAGCCCCCACTCTCCTCCCTGGGCCCAGGAGAGAACCCAGGTGCCCTACCCCCGCCACACACAACCACTAGACCCAAGTGCCCTTGCAGAGCCGGGAAGGGGACCCAGGAGTCCTGACCCCCAGCCCCTGCCTACTGAAGGGGGGGAGCAACTGGGGTCAGTGCCCCTCCCTGCACCAGAGGTCCCTGGCTGGGCAGGTTACCCTGCTTTAATTCCTTCCGGCCCAGCCCCGAAGGCCAGTTAGGGTGGGCACATCCCATGACCCCCCCCCCGTCCCTCCCCACTTCCCAACAGGCCAGGGGGAGCCACCCTTGGGTGGTCACCCCCAGACACAGCCTCACCCCCAATATCCCTGCCCCCCAAACCTCCCCAAACTCACTGAGAAGTGGGCATAGATGTATGGGGCAGCAGGGAGGGGGAGGGACAGGGCAATGGGGCAGTGGGGGAGGGGAAGGACAGGGGGAAGAGGCAGCGGGGGAGGGGGAGAGATGGGGGAATGGGGCAGCGGGGGAGGGGAGGTTTGGGGCAATGGGGCAGGAGAGAAGTTATGGGGGAGGGGGTGCCTGCGGCGTTGGCAGCAGTGACTAAGCAGAGGGATGGTCACCGGGAGATTTGGGGTGCCGGTAGCCAGGGCTGAGCAGAAGGATGCAGGCTGGGGGAAGGGGATAGACAGACGGATGGACAGGAACATGGAGGGACTGCTGCTGGTTGGGGGATGGGCTGAGGGGACAGGAGGGGGAAAGGTATGGGACAGATGGACAGACAGACAGGCGAGGTGGACAGATGGATGGATGGATGGATGGATGGATGGATGGATGGGCAGTTGGCTAAAAGGATGGAGAGATGGTTGGCTGGATGGACCAATGGATGGACAGGTGGCTGGATAAACAGACCGGTGGATGGATGGACAGATGGCCGGATGCGTGGACGGATGAACTGATGGCCTGATGGCTGGACGCGTGGATGGATGGATGGCCGGACGTGTGGACGGATGAACTGATGGCTGGCCGGATGGATGGATGGATGGCCAGATGGATGGATGGATGGATGAACTGATGGATGGCTGGCCGGATGGATGGATGGCTGGCCGGATGGATGGCTGGATGGCCGGACGCGTGGACGGATGAACTGCTGGCTGGCTGGACAGGCAGGCGGACACGGGGATGGGTGAACTGATGGCTGGCCGGATGGATGGATGGATGGACGGATGGCTGGCTGGACAGGCAGGTGGACACAGGGATGGACAGCTGTTTGCCCCCAGCCCTTCCCCAGCTGCTCACCAGTCGGTGCCTGGCTCATCGATGACCAGGAGTGTCCGGCTGCGCCCGGCGCCCCCCGCGCCACTGCCCACCACCTGCTCGCTGAAGGTGGCCGCGGCAGCCGCCGTCGTCTGCTTCACGGCGTTGGAGAGGGACGAGAAGAACCCGCCGCCCCCGCTGCCGGCCCCGGGGCTGGGGGCAGCCGCGGGGCGCTCGGCCGGGGAGACGCTGCCCGGGGAGGGGGCCGGCGAGGGGGCGCCGGGGGGCGGTGGCGGGGGCTGAGGCCGCTGCAGATCCGTCATGTAGCCGTTGGGAAGGTTGGCCATGAAGTTACTGTCCGAGAGGCGTCGCCGCAGGTAATTCATCCTGGGGCCGCTGCAGGGGGCTGTGCCTATAGCAGTCCTATAGGGCCGGGGCGGGCTCCCTCCAGGGCAAGCGAGGGCTCTGCCAGTAGGGAAGGGGTCTGCGCGCTCTCCAGACTGGGGCTCCCCTATGGGCTGTTGCTATAGGGGAAGGGCTGTCCTGAAGGGCATTCGCTCACTTTCTCTATGAGGAGCCTTTTCTATAGGCGCCAGCTGTCTACAGGGACATCTCTTAGGAGGAGCCTCTTCTGTGGGTGAAGGTCTTTCCGGACGGGAGAATTTACTCTATAGGGGCCTTCTGTAGGGTCTCTTGCTCTCGGGCAGGGGTGTTTGGGGGGCTCTCCCTGGGGAAAGGGGTGTCTATAGAAGGGATGTCTACAGAGGAACGGGGGTCTGTAGAGGAAGGGTGTGTATGGGGCTCTCTGGAGGTGAAGGGGTGCCTATAGGGGAGGGAGGGGGCTATAGGGCCTGGGTCCCTATAGGGGAAGGAGGGGGTTCTATGGGGAAGGGGGTCTATAAGGGAGGGGGCTATTGGGGGTGTCTGGCTCCCCCAGCCAGCACCCTTCTCTAGGGGCTGCCTGGCTCCCTATAGGGGATCTATGGGGCCCGCACCTCGGGCTCTCTGAGGCAGACCCGGCGGCTCCCGAGTCCCGGAGTCATATGAGCGCAGCAGCAGCTGGACCAGCCCAGATACCCGGACACCTCCCCACACGTCTCCGGGAATT